>NW_028139665.1:0-52722 GCF_965202585.1 Thalia democratica
TACTTGGTGTAACGGCATAGATATTCACTTATTTTAGATAAAGTAAAATCATATATTATAATAAAATGTATTACTTATTTTTTTTTGTAATGACAACAGAGGCTCTTAAGTCTCAATTTTTTCTAGGAAACAACTAATAAATTTGTTTAAAAAATATTTTTTTTAGCTGTAGACCGGTGGCGGCTTTGGTCTATTTTACTAGAGACCTTGCCATTCCTAGAAAAAGGAATAAAAAAAAGGTGAAATTGTTCATGAAGGGTTTTTAGTTAGAAACTTTACAAATTTTTATGTATTTTCTTGAGCTTTTTTACTAAACATTTTAATAATGAACGTTGGATTCACAAAATGCAAACATTTATTTAAATTTAGGGCTTGATTACTTTAAAATAAGCTTTAACAATACATGAACTAAAAGTATCATGTCAGTAATATTAGTAATCATATTTTATATCTTTTAATGTTAATTTGTTTTGAATAAAATGTTTTTAAACTGGATTTTCTCTATCAACAAAAAACATCGGCGAAAGTCTGCAGAACAGAAGTCCGGACTTTCGTTTGCTGTGAGACAAGCTCAAATTTAACAAAAGGGTTGATCATGTTTTCGATCGAATTGGCATGAGCAACCCCTTTGGATTTTCTCTAGATAGTGTTAAAAAATAAAAAAGTTTTAGATACAAAGTTATGTTTTTTAACAGGTGTATAAATTAGCTGAATAAATATAGAACCTCAACTAATGTGATTACAAAAGTTATTTTATTTAAACAGCTTAGCCACATTTTAGTAATGATATTTAAAATTTACAACAATAGAGTAAAATCAATTAATTTAAACATAATTGTTTATTGTAAAACAAATAAAAAGGGGTTCAAAATAATTGTCCTAAAGACCCGGTGCGCAAATAAACCTTTCGGTTATCGAGTCGCGCACCACTTGGATACCTTTTAAAGTCTTGTCCAGGGTGTGTTTTGTTGTTAGATTAAAACAAACTTTTAATATTGTGTTTAAAGATTTATATTTTTGTCATGTTGTTTAAGTAGTTAAAAAAGTTTTTTCTAAAATGTTTAAGTAGTAGTAGTATATAGTAGTAATGTTAAAAATAATTTGAATACAAATAAGTTATTATTGTATAATACTTTGAACTTGCAATTTGCAAAGTGTACATATTTTTTTTGTGAAGAAGCAAATTTTACAAGTTTTGTTGGTTTAGCTCCTTGTTGTACATAAACATTTAACAAATATAAACACTTAAATAAAATTTGAAAAGATTTTTTGTTGTTGTTATTTAAATTTCTAGAATTTAAGCTTTTCTTTTTACCTTGTTTTTGATAAATAAAATTACATTCTATTTTTTAGTTGCTGACTTTTGTATGTATAATATACAAATTAAGCTACTTTAAAAACTGACTATGTATAACTCAAAAATAAGTTTCACTAGTTTATTTTTTAACTTTTAAATTAAAATTAGTTTAGTTTAAAATAAAATCAACTTCATCTTAAAAACTTTTTATCCTTAAAACAGATAAAAATTTTTGATTTATTGAAGTCTTAAATTTTTACGTAACTAAGTTAAATTTTATTTGAGCTGTAAAATTACTACCTTAATTTTTTAATTAGCAAGTACGTCCTCCTTAAAAGTAAGTTTTATAAGGTTTTTTATAAGTAGAGTTACTTTTACATAATAAATAAGGCATAACTGGTGAAGGTTGGTATCAGGTGAGAACGCCGTTTGAAGAGTCTTTTGGAAATTTTCATCAAAGAGACAAATTTGATCATCTTGAATTTGAGATCAGAGTTCGTGGAAGGTTTCTGTTATTTGCGCCAGTTCAATCAGGGCGATCAAAAAGTTTGTTTATTAAGCCCCACAGCCAACTGAGCAGGATTAAATTTTCAGATGAAAAAGAATCTACAGAAGAAAAAAGAATTTACAGAAGAAAAATAACATTTAGAAACAAAAGAAACTTTAGATCTTCGGAGGAAGATAAAATTTCTCAGTCAATTGTGAAGGAAAAGCTGGCAAACTTAGAAAAAACGGCAGCGTCATGAAGTTTTTTGAAGAGAACAACTGTTCTGTGAGTCTCAGCAACTACAAAGAGATCGTTGATGAAGATCTTCACATTGTCGTTCTACCCTGTGGACACCTGCTGTGTTGCAAATGCGCTGATAAAATTTTGTTGAGCGGTAAGCAAGAGTTTCCTCGTTGTAAAGCTTATACCGGTACTGATTTAAGTAAAGAATCGTTCAAACTCTTTAAGTTCAATGCTGACTTGCAGGTTGAAACTAAAGAACATAAATTGAATTTTTGAAAATGAAATCGTACATGCATTTGCTTGACTTTTGTTCTATAAAATAAATTGCGGTTGTTATAATGTATTTACTATGAAATGAAAAACTTTTTTTTTGTATGTACTAAGTTATTGTTTTTTATGCTATATAGGTAAATTAAAAGTTTTTAGTTAAGAACTCTATGAATTTATTTTTTGTTGTTGTTGAATGTAGGTTTATTTTATTGTTTTTTCTCTTTTACCCATTATTTAAGTGGCTCGGGTTTTGATGCCTGAGTTCATCATTGCACAATAAATAATATAATAACAACCGTTTTTTTTAATTTAAAATATACTTAATCACAGTTACCGTAAAAGTTACAATAAATAAAAAAAAAAATTAAGTTTGTGTAAAGAATCGCTAGAAATATATTTTCATGGTTAGCGTAAACCTTTAATTTTAATTGTTTAATTATTAAAAGAGAATAATAGTAGTATCTAAAGCAAATTATATAATTAAATTTTTTTAAGATGTTTGCTTCTTACAATTTACGTTCATCAACTTAGTATTTAATAATTGGCAAACATGTGGAACAATTTTATTTAAGATAGATGGTAGATTTTGAAGAAAACATAGTTACAATATTTTCATAATATTTTATTTTGAAAACTTAATATTTATTTTTATAGCGACTGGTAGAATTACACGTGATCTAATTTATTTGATTTATCTTTTATAAACGTTTGTTGCTGTAGATGTAGAAGGAAGCGTTTCAATAATGTCTGTCTAGTTTTGAAAAAACAAACATTTTGATAGTCTTTTAAGTTAATAAAGCTTATAAGTATGTAAAGCAAAGAACTTTATTTAAAACCCTTGACAAAGCTTAAGTTTCACAATTTAAAAATGAAAATTTTTCATTTAAAATATGCCAATCAAAAGTACCAAAAAACCAATATTTGTATTATAATACAACTCTAAGGATTTCATTTAAACTTTGAAAACCTTTGACCAAACCACTTATTCTTTTAATTTTTTAAATATTAAAAAAACCGGAGTTTTTCTTTTTTTTTTGCAAAATAAATAGTCACGTCTGCTATTAGTTTGTTTAAAAACATTTTTCTAAAATTTAAGTTTGATTTTTAACTTACAGTATTTGACAGATTAATTTATTTGTATAACATTAAGCAAGGTTTTCTATTATTAAGACAAGTTAATTAATAATTTTGGTTAGTACTTTGTTTTTAATTAAGCACAATAATTAAGTATAAATTCTATAACTCTTAGGTATGCGACTGTAGAACCAGTTGAAGGTATTTGAAACTGTTTAAAACTAAGTATAAAAAATATAAAACATAAACAGTGTTATTATTAATACATGAAATTATTAACTTTTAAAACTATGAAGCCGGATGTATAAAAAAAACTGATTCAGACAAATAACAGTTTGTTGTGTAAAATAAGTAGACATTTTAGAAAATTATTAAAAAAAAATCATTATTATTAAAAATCTATTTTTTTGATAACACATTATTAACTATAAATATTAAAACAATGTAATATCTAAAACATGTGTTTAAAAACTAAATTGAAAAGTTAAAAGTAAACATACATTAGATTCGTAAAAAATTCAAACGTAACTTACAACTTTATTTTGGAAGTATTTTAATAATTTTTGAAATGTAGTGCTAAGTTTTTTTGACAACGGTGTAATAGTATATACAACAAAGTTTAATAAACAAATATAACTATAAAAATTAAGCAAACACTACATACTCAAAAGACTGGTTTCACCGGTAGACGTATTGAAACAAATTATTGTTTACTTATAATCTATTAGAATTATTTATTCAGCTTTATAAAGTAATAGATTACAAACTTGAAAACAAACTCAAATTTACTTCTGATATTTAATTTTTAATTATACTATTAATTTTTGATGATTAAAACAAAAAAACCCACAATGCTAAAGTGACGCACCGTGCTGAAATCACGCCTTGCAAAAGTGACATACCGTGCTAATTTGACGCCGTGCAAAAGTGACCTACCGTGCTAAAGTGACGTACCGTGCTGAAATGACGACCCGTGCTAAAGGGTGGCTGTGAAAAAGTAATGTACTGTTCCAAAGTGACCCAATATGCTAAAGTGGCGCCGTGCTTTTCTGACCCGCTCCCCATTGCATGTTATTTAACAAAACTGTTTTTAAGGAAAAGAAAGTGAAATGTTATAAATAGAATAGATTGCTTGCCTTTCATATTAAAGCGCTTTACAGCTTTCCCAAACATAAAGATTAAATTAACTAACTTTACAATACAAATTAAATAGCTGTCTTAATGTTCATATATATCGTGACGTAATGATTGGATGTACTTTGTTCAATCATTGGCAACGATAAGATAAATTTGAATAAGTTATTATTTCCATTAAAGTAATTGGTTTGTTTATATTATGATTTGTTGTTTTGTTGTGTATGTTAGTTTACTTTACTTATTTTAGACTTAATAATTACAAATATTATATAGTTTTATAACAGTCGGATTTAATATGTATTTTTACATACTATTAAGAATTAACATCTAAAAATATATAGAAATTATTTAATTTAATTTTAATGAACACATGTATACACCTATTTTAGCTTCTATTCTTTCATTACAGTATTTATTTTTTTACAGAACCAAGTTGAAGTGGGTTGATTCGCTAACACACAGAAACATATGTTGGTACAATAAAGTGAGATTAGTGTACAATTTGTTTTTGTTTTCATTTTTGTTGTCGAAATAGTTGTTTATAATAAAACATTAATTTTAATTTTATTTTATATATCTGTTGTTGTATTTAGTTTAACCGCTGAGCTTAACTGTAATTTCCCACTGTGAGTGTCATTTCAACTCTACTTCAAACTTTATGACGCTACACAGTTTAAAAAGTTTATATATTGTTATTATAGCTAGCGTAACAAAAAAAAAAAAAAAAGTGTTTTTTAGAAAAAAAATATTACTAAAACAAAACGGAGTTTACTAATGTTATCTCTGTAGTTATATGTTACTTTCTCATAAAATTTAAGAAAAAATTATAAAAGCTCAAGTAATTCAAGTTGGAAAAACAATATAATTTTAAATATATATTGTTAATCGTATTTGATATTTTATGTTGTAGCATTTGAGTTTTCGTAAAATCCTATACAATTAAGTACAAAATTGTAAATTAACCATGTACAGTTTTACAACTTTTGGTTGTTTATAATAAAAGTTTAAAGAGCAATAATTTTAAATTTAGTTAACTATATATTCAGTGACATTATACATTTTGGTTTTTTGAAAACAAATAAAAAGATCTCAACTTCTATAAGAGAACTAATAGTTTTGTTATTCATTCAAGACATTTAAAGCAAACTCAGTTTTGGTCAAAGACCTCGTAAGTGACCATTTTAAAAATCCTGTTCAAATGATTTGGTTTAGTACATTTTTTTGGTATTGTTTTGTTTAGTAAGCTTATAAATATAGAACTTCTAAAATCTTAAAATGTTTAGTTTTGCTGTTATGAAAAAATTAACTTTTTATGTTACAAAAAAAAAGTTTAAACATCTTTAATTGTTTCACTTTGTTATATTTTAAGCAGTACTATATATGAAATATTTCTTACAAATTTTAACGCTAATTAGATAAGGTCATTTACAGTATGGATGTTTATTTAAAGCAATTATACTCTTCAAGTAGGGGTGGGTGTCACATTTGCACGAGCGTCACATTTGCACGAGCGTCACTTTTGCACGAAGGGTCACTTTTGCACGAGAGAACACTTTTGCACGGCGACTCTTTTGCACGAGCGTCACTTTAGCACGAGGTGACACTTTTGCACGGCGTCAATTTTGCACGAGGGGACACTTTTGCACAGCGAAATTTTTTCATGATGACATTTTTTTTACGGCAGCATTTTTGCACAACGTCACATTTTTACGATGAAATTTTAGCACAACTACATTTTGGCACGATGACTTTTTCGCACGGAACATCAATTTTGTATTTTGGTAAAAATTTTTTTAGCTAGTACCAAATCTGTGACATAAAAAGAATCTGAAAACTAAAATATAATAAGATACTTTTATTAAAGGCAAAAATTGAAAAATTTATAATCTTAAACAGTAAATGTTAGAAACAAACTAACAAAAAGATAAAATAAAAATATTTATAAAAGATTCATACCAGGGACAAAATTTAATCTATTTAGAAACTAGGATAAAAAAATATTTTTAGTGTAAGTAAATTGTTCTAGTTCATGTTGAACTTAAATATATTAATCAGCAACTATGCCTTTTTATATATTTTACTATACGGTTACAAGTTTATTGTCCATGTGATAGACCTAGGCATCAAAACCTAGACCACTTAAACTGAAAGACCAAAAAGAAAAACTAAAGTTAACACAAATAGTTAATTTATTAAAATCAAAATATAAACATATTTTAATATAAAATTTGTAGTTCAACATAAAATGCAAGTTTAACCACAAACTTATACTTATTAACGCTTTGATGTAGAACGATCAACATCAAATATTAAAATGCATTGACAAACAACAAAAATAAAAATGTAACGCTCCAAGGACATTAACAATAGACTGGTAGGATAAATAATCATTAAATACACTAAAAATGACTCATTATAGATAGAGTAAAGGTGCTGCTAATAAAATTGAAATATAAACTAAGCTAAATCTTAAAACTAAATCAACAATTGATAAAAATTACTTATAAATTTTACTAACATTTATATAACACAAATATAAAGATAAAACATCTTTAACTTTAATAATTTTTTTTTAATTTTTGCAAGAAAATAATTTATTTGAAAGTTTGTTCCTGATTGAGCTGAAAGATATTTAAAAAATTCTGCCAAGCCTCATTATTGAAATATTGCAGTGCAGCGGTTAAAACAAGTTCAAACTTCCAAATGTTACTCTCTCGTTGGCTTATCATGATCATGCAACATTATAGTAATGAAATAATCCAAGTTTAAATCATGAAAACATGCGCTTTTTTATTCCTCTTTTTATTCTCACGCTGAATTAAAATTTAAACTAAAAAATAAACATCAATTAAAATCTAAAATACCTTTACACTTTATTAACTAACTATTTTTTTTTATTCAACATTTGTTTAAAACAAAAATAAATTCTAAATATTTGTATAACAACTATACAATGCTAATTTTAACATCAAGAGAATATAACTAAAAAATAATACTCAAGATTCGTGTTTTAAAGCCTTACTAAATTAAGTTTATCTTTCTGTTTAAAAATTAACGAGATTAAGACTATTTTTATTTAAAGTTTTCAAAGTTGTTTTTATTTAAAATTAAAAAATGTATATTCATCTAGTTTATTAAAATTAAGGTTATAAATATGAATTAATGAATTTTGGTACGTTATTATATTGTTCTACGTAAAACTTTAAATAAAAACTTTTATTCAAGAATTTTATTTAAGCACTGACGAGGTCTTTGACCGAACCTTAGTTTGTAAAATAAATTCTTAAAACAATAAACTCATAAAAACTTTACATTAAAATTTCATTAAAAAACTACCTCATTTTATTCATTCAAAACAACTTGCTTTTAAAAGCAAATATTATTTATTATTATTTCAGCACGTTATTACATTATTTAAGTTGACAAACAGAAAATACTTTATTTAATTTTTTATTTGAGAAAATAAAAATTAGAAGCGTGCAAAAGGGAAGTTCCGTTCAAAATTGACTTATTTTAAAAATTTTTTGCAGTTTATAAGTATATCCGTGAAAATATAACGCTGTGCAAAAGTGACGCTTTGCAAAAATGTCGCCATGCAAATGTGATGTCGTGCAAAAGTTTCGATGTGTAAAAATGTCGCCGTGCAAAAGTGACCCTCTGTGCAAAATTGACGCTGTGAAAAAGTGTCCCCTCGTGCAAAATTGACGCCGTGCTAAAGTGAAGCTCGTGCAAAAGAGTCGTCGTGCAAAAGTGTCCCCTCGTGCAAAAGTGTCTTCGTGCAAAAGTGACGCTCGTGCAAAAGTGACCTATTCCCTCAAGTAGATGCATATAATTTCTGAACTAGATCCTGTGCCTAGTTTTCAAAACCATAAGAATCACATAAAATGTATTGTTAGTTTCTACAATTTAAGTATATCAGACTAAAAATTATAATATGATATAAACAAACAAGTTTTAGTCAAACTTTCAAATATTTTTTTGAAACTACAGTTCATATGTTAGCACTATAAAAATAGTGTTTAAGTTATTTTGGTAATGTTAAAATAAGTTTATTTTAACAAAAGTGAGTGTAATTAATTCACTCGAAACATCAACAACAAACAAATCGTAGCTTTTGTTTACTTTGTGTTTTTTCTCGTTTTCCTACTAAAAAATATTTTAATCTTACATTTATCTTAAGTAAACATAAAACTTATCATAGAATTTAATAAACGATAAAAAAACGCTCAAAATATTTGGTCCTAGGACATGGTGCACGAAGAACCTTACGGTTATTGAGTCGTACACCACGGATACTTTTTAAATGTCTTGTTAAGGACAGTTCTTAAACTTGTAATTTAACAACAAAAACTTATTAGTAAGTAAAATAAAGTGACTAAAAACTGTAACTGAATTAAACTATCAGTTTTATTCTTTTAAATATTTTCAATTAAAAAACATGTTCTTATTTTTTTGTTCAACTTTTAATGATTTATTAGATAGGGTTAATTTACCATAACTCAAGAGCTTTGAATACTAGGTAAATGTTTGTTTGTACTTACTTAAAATTCAATACTCGAATAACTGTGTGGCGACTTTTTCGTAGAAATCTGTGAACTATGATTAGAACTAGAAACACTTAATAAAGTTCTTTAAAAGAATTAATTTATTTTTATTGATAACATAAACCTTATTGAAAAAAAAAAGAACCTTAAAGCGTTTTAAGAATTGTTAAAACAAAAATACGAAAGATTTTTGTAAAATATATTTTGACAAATTTACTTTTATTAGACAATGATAACAATGTAAAAAAGTGTTAGTATTCATTTGTAAAGTATCTTTTTTTACTTTTCAATACGTAATAAAAAATATGTTTTAGATATTATTTATATTATAAACAAACACGTTAACACTAAATTATAATCTTTTAATTCCTCTTTAACATAGTTTACTAAATTTAGAAACAACTTTTTTTAGTTTTATTTGCTGAAAATTATATTTTAGACCTGAAGACTAAGTTAATGTTTTGTAAATTTTTAGACTTGTTGATGTATTTAAGAATCACGTGTTATAATATTTCACCCCAACACATAGTAGCTTTTAGTTAAATTGCAATGGCTAGTAGTTACATTACCTACTATGTTCAGTGCATAGTTCTTTGGAAACAAATCTTTTCGAATTACTAGAACGAGAACTTATTCAAAGATTGATGTTAAGCAGTTTAAAACAGGCAAGTATCTTCTTAACTTAAATCTTTTTGTTTAGGCTGTAAGAAAGCTTGTTACATACGATAGCTGTCTTTAATCGCGAAGCCTTTATATATGTTGTAACATTTTGAAGAATTACTAGTAATATCAGCTTATACAGTTTTTACTTGCTACCATATAACTTATAATAACCAATACTATATGTATGTAAGTACGCTTATGCAACATATACTGGTGAACTTAATTTGAAGTTGGTAGCTTTCTGAATACATTTGAGTCATTATAAAAAAAAGGTAAGTGAAAAAATATTTTAAACTACTTTGAGTACTACTAAGACTTAGTTTAAAAAAAAAAAATATTCTATTATATACAATGTTTTTAATTGTTCTTTTAAAGATAATGATGATGAGTATCTGTTTCTTTATACCTTCAAAGTTTAGTGACTAGTTATTCTTAATTAGTAATTTTTCTTTAAAAACTTATAATTGATGGTACTTGCATAACTCAAGCAAAATATGCAAGTTAATCAGTTCAAAAAGTGTACTATTAAAATACTTAATAGTTTCCTAGCATATATTTTCCATCGAACTTATCAGTAAGTTGTAATTATTTAAGGTGTAGACAAGATTGCAACTTGCTCAGGCTTGTTTCATTTAAAAAATCTTTTTTGTATAGTTTCAAATACAATGAAAACAAATTTGTATAATTTTTAAAAGTATATTTATTTTTCGTATGTTATTTTCAATAACTGTAAACAGTAAGCGTAAAATAAATAGAAATATAATCCCAATTTAAAGGTATAATACAGTTAAAAATAATTTTATGTCGTTCTATGATTTAATTTGTTTAATTATTCAAATTTAAAATGTACTACAGGGTTTAGAAATATATATAATAATTGAATCAAGTTATTTCTTAATTCTTAAGAATTGAAAGCTAAATTTTTATACAATCTAGGAGATTAAAAAGCTTCAATTATATATATATTTTGAATGAGTATGATATATACTTCTTTAAAAGATAAAAGATTTCTATAACTCTTTAAATTTAAATCTTATGTAATAATATGATTCTGCATTCAGTAAGTAAATATTTAAGTTATCATTTTCTGAGAGTAGTAAAGATTCATCTTTTTTTTTTATCTCAATCATCTCAACTTTTTACTTTTCTGTAATGTTCTTTTTTTGAACATTTTTCCGAATAATTTTTTTTGTACCAGACATTTTTAGTATGCATCTGAATTTATAAAACTAAGATGTTAGGTTATTTAACATCAAAAATATGTTTAATTTTGTCATATACATCTTGTTTAATTTTTTATATCAAATTAGTTAAAGTTTCTGACTTTCAATTATTATTATTTTTAATCATTTTAATTTGAGTTGAAATTAAAAACAGGCTTTTGCATGAATAATTTTGGTTAACACTAATTTGTCTAAAAGTTGAGGTTACTACTATGTTTTTAAGATTAGAAGATAAATTGTTCAATAGCTGAAACTGCTTTTTAAATTTTTAGTTAAATTATCTTTTAACTGTTTAAATACTACCTTATGTCATTATTTAGTTATTAAAAATAGAAAATTCTTGATAATATTTTGAAAACTACAGGTAATAATAACTCAATTGGTAATAATTTACACTATTTATTTTTGTTGAGTTTATAAGAAAATCTTGTTGAGAAATAATAGGTGAATATTTTACAGTACATACAAATTTATGTATACAACTTTTACTGTTCTTAGTACACAGTTTTTGTTTGCTAAGTAAGCTGAGAAAAGCAATACAAATTAAAAATTTTGTCTTTCCTTATCAAGCTTTATATATGATAAATTATAAACTATGTGATACAAAGTTTGTTAGAACGCCTCTATTTAAATTTTGTTTAGTTTATTACTTTTAAGTTGAGATGATATGGTTGCTTTTTTTCACTGTAATTACAAACAAATGCTTAAGTTCTATTAATACTGTTTGAAAAAAAGGTTTGTAGTTAGTTCCAGCTGGATCTTAGTAAATAAAGTTGATCCTATCTGGTTCTGTTTGGACCTTAATTTATATCAAGGATCATCATCCAAAAAAGCTAAATATAAAGATAAGTTTTGCCCTGTGATGATCTTTTATTTAATTTCAAGTCCAACTAAAAACAGATTCAAGTCTATTTTTCAAATAAAATTTTGGTTAGATCCAGATCCTGGCAAGTAATAATGATAAACGTAATAATGCACAATTATTTTGTTAATCCTGTAAAATTCGCATGGAATGATATGATTCGGACGTGTTTTGACTTCATTAAGAAAAATTAACAAAAAAAAAGTTTTGAGAAAAAAAAGTTATACCCCAAAAGACTGATTGACCACCAAAAATCTCATTATGTTTCGATTTTCAACTTGAATAGCAATATAGTTACTAATACATGTCTTAAACTTACATTTTATATCTTTTACCAAAGCTTATACTTTTAGTCATACATTTAAAGAGATTTCAACTGCTTTTGATGTATTATGATGACATGATTACACAAATTATGCATTTTTTGTCTTAAAATTGGCTTTAAAAAATTTAAAAAGCATAGCTGGTTGTTTAATCTTAAATAATAATTTCTTTTGTAAAATTAAACTTAAAAGTTATATTTACTTACCTTAATTGTTTAGATGATTTGGTATAACTGTTCAAAAATATAGTTGGTACAATAAAGAAAGATTACTGTACAATTAGTTTTTATTTTATTGATGATTTGGTATATATATTAATGAAACATTTGGTGTGGTAACTCATTTAGCTTTAAATGATGAAAAAAACCCAAATAATTATTCAACCTGCATTACAACAAAGTAAGGAAATTAAAAGTCCTATTTTTTTTTGACATCATTATACTGTTTTGTATCGTATTTAATATTAAGTTTTAATGATTGAAAAATGAAAACTAAAATTAAGAATTGTTTTAAAAAAATAGTCGTCTATAATGATGCTATCTGGGTATGATTTCTCAGTAAAAAAGTTAGTAGATCTTTCATTACAAAAATTTTAGTCCCGTCAACATAGATAAGGAATAGAACTTAGATGCAATTTTAGCAAATCAACCTTAGGTGTGTGTTTTCACTTCAAATTCCTCCCAGCTTCAACTCTTATGAGGTGATCAATCTCGTAAATCTCATCATCAATCAGTTTTATCTTTACAATTTATGATATACCATATGTCTGATGACCCTTGATTGGTTAATTAAACATAATAATGTCCTACACAATTTATTTTTTCTAGATATATATATAATATATATATACATAGAAATAAGTTGATTAATATCATAAATTAAATTTTTCAACACGGAGCCCACTTTAAGGGTTTTTTTAATAAAAAGTTCATTTCAAGATGTATTTCTGCTTAAATTTTAAACTATTCTTAGAGCTTTTTGAGACTCCGTAGATCTGTTCTTAAATTTATTTGAGAGCAGTGAAACGCCGTTAGTCGGAATAAAGTTTAAACACAATAACATCTGTGGTATATATTCCGATAAGCTTAGCTTATCAGGATCTCCAGGATTTAACACCTTTTAACGTTACATCTTACATATATATACATATATATACATATGGAAAAAGAAGTCCCTAAAATTAATAATGTATCAGAATTTGTTGGTAAAGAACACACTCATCATCTTCTGCAAGAACAACGCAACACATAAGTTTTGAAGTATTTTCTTGTGAGTATTACTTTTTTTTTTACTTTGGGTTGTATGAACTTCAGATTTGTGTGTCTTTCTAAAGTAAGCAGTTACCAAAATAACTTCTTTTGACTAGTATGTGAATTTTAAATTAAATGCAGCTCTTTCACCCTGACTACAGGCCCACCCAAAGTTTTACACATTTTGAGATTCTTCTGCACAATCCCGTTTCTTTCTATCTGTATGAGCTTTAAATTTTTTTTTTTTCTGCTCCCAAGGTTGCTTCATCTCGTTCAGAAACTTAACAACTTTGTTGAAACCTTTTTTGGTTTTAGAGTCAAAAGAGTCAGGTATAAGTAATATAAAGTCGTTTCTTATCCCTTTTGCTGTAAGCATTGGTTTTTAAACTTTTCCATTGCTGCTTGCTAACTAAATCAGACAAGGTGCGTTTCAGGTTCTAAGTTATTGGTTGAATTTCATGATGAATTAATAAATTGAGCTCAGTAGCATATGGTAGACTTGACGAGCAAAAATTTCCAAATCAATATTCTCTCCTTGTTTTAAAAACAAAAATTTGGGCAGGATGGATCTTGTTAACAGTTTTACAACAAAGCTCAGAAGTTTAGTTGTACGCGTTAAAATGTGAACAATGTTTCTTGTTATCCAAAGTACTCACTTTAATCCATTGCTAAGATCTTCAAGTGTAGTGTGATTTGAAAATGTCTTGTTGAAAGCTTACCTCAATAAAGTGTAAAAATGGTTTGTTAGTTTGTGGATAAAGAAAGCACTTCAAGTTCAGTGACTGTAAATTCTGAATCGAGTATCAGAAGTTTGAAAACTTATACATGGTGGTGCTTGATATGTTTTGTTAACAAGCGTTCGAAGAAAAGGAAGGCTTGTTAACATGGTAGATGCAGCAGAATACCCAAGTTTAGTAAATCTGCGTTCATGATTAAATAAAAGGAACTTGAGTCAGAAACACTTTTCTCCATCCAGAATGTAATGAAAAAGGTTTTCCTGATTTATACTTGCTCACCAAACTTGATGTAAATGAAATTGATATATTAATTTGAAAAAATTTACAGACAGAATTTGGATATCTTGTGTGATTGTGACGTTATAATACATTAGGAGCAACTGAATTTAATTTATTTAAATGCATGCTTTTTTGTAAAAGCTTTCAAAAAGGATACAAGTTTTAAGTCTAGGACATGTGTATGTGACTTAAATACTATTTAAGATGAAAAAAGGTTTTTCAAGGGTCAAATGAGTCTTTTGGGGTGTAGTTTTTTTTTACAAACTTTTTTACAGATTCATCTTAATGAAGCCAGAACACATCCGAATTTTACCAGTCTACATGTGCAACAAACATCACCCCCAAATACTCCCGCCCTTTATATTAAGTAAAAAAAGAATAAAAAAAAGCAGTGTAGTTTGGATTTATTTTTTTAAAGGCTGTCTCCTAGCAGATAATGCTTTAAATGATTTTCTTGATTTTGTTTTTAACTATAATTTTACTTTGAAAATTTTAGTAGTAACCCTGAACTTGGTACTACAGTTCCCAGTCCTATAGAATCGGATAGTTTTCAAAGACGAACTTTGGTTACAAAAGTTAGCTAAAAGTTAGAAATTTAAAAAGTTTTTCCCTTCAGTTAATAAGGCTAGTTTTATAATTATTAGGAACTCAATTAAACTCAAGTTAGTTTTGACTTAAAAAAAAGGTCACTGAAGTTGAAGTTTTTGAAAACTTTGGCTAGATTTTACTTAATTTAAGATAAATGGTTTGATAATTTTAAATAATATAACTTGCTTTTTGTTAATTCTAAATTCAAATTATGGTATAAGAACTCAATTACAAATTAAATTTTTCACTTTGCTGCTTCAACTATTAAATTACCTTAGAATTTTAACATATAAGAAGTTAAACTGATAGGAAGTCAATAGTAAAACTTACTTAATTTGTTTAGTTTTTATATATAGTTGGAGGAAACAGGTCTAAGTTTCATAAAGACAAAATTGTACGAGGTTACTAAATTGCACAAATGGACTAAATCACACAAGAACAAAATTGCACAAGTGCACAAAATTACACAAGGGCACAAAATTGGCATGAGGGAATGAAATTGCACGAAGACAATTTTTCACAAGTTACATTTTTGCATGAGAGTAAAAAAACTCAGAAAAAAATAAAGATAGAAAAACAAAAAAAAACTAAAAGATTAATTATTAAAAAAAAAAAAAAAAGTTACTAACCGAGGGTAAGGGTTAGGGGTAACAGTGATAGTAAAAATATAATAAAAAAATAACTGATAAAAATTATTATACAAAAAAAGCTAACGACCAAGGGTCAGGGGTTAGGGGTAATAGTGATAGTAAAAAAATAAAAAAAAGATAATAATAAGTTACTGACCCCGAGGGTAAGGGTTAGGGGTAACAGTAATAGCAAAAAAAAAAAATTAAAATCAATAAAAAAACTAAAAAAAAAGATTCAACCCATGCATAAATGTCTCCGTGCAAAAGTGTCCCTTTGTGCAAAAGTATTTTTGTACAACTTTTACCCTCGTGCAAAATTATCTTCGTGCAATTTTGTGCACTCTTGCAATTTTGTCCCCTCGTGCATTTTTGTACACTCGTGCAAATTTGACAGCTACCCTAGTAGGTATACTTGAAAATTACAAATTTTACTCATTCAAACCAATTGATAGCAACAGTGTTGCAACACACTTAGAATAGTTTGGAGTTTTTAAAAAGACAAAGGCTTGTTTGAGTTTTTTTTTTTTTGCATGTCTGATGTTATTTCAGAATTTCTTTAAATGTCGGGTTCTTTTTCATGAAAATTATGTTTTTATGGAGAACTTTTGTTGTTATTTTGCTAATTTTACATGTTTAAGTTATTTATGCCAATATTTTTATCAGATTATGCTCATAATAGTAATTTTCAACTTGCTCACAAACTAAGACTGACAAAGGCTAGTTTGATGTGTCTTTGGCCAGTTTTTGATCAGTCAGACTTGAACTTTCGCAATTGTTTGAGGCAAAAAAATCTATGCTTAGTGATCAAAAATAGCTAGTTTTTTTTTTGAATTTATGAGAAATATTTAAAAATATTATTATGAGCTAAAAAAAACTGTTAATTAAGTTCAATTCCCAAAAATACCACAATAATAACAAAATAACTTAATAAAAATACAAAAAAAAAGTCAAAAATCAAGCTGAAATTTAAAAAAAAATCTCAAACAAAGCCTGAGTCAGCCAGATTTTTCCAAAAGTGTTCAAACTAATCTGATTTGGCCTGAGTATTTCAATAACTTTAAACTAGCCGAAGTTGTCTTGAGTAGTTTGAGTTTGTGTAAACCTTGTCAAAGAGTTGCAACTCTGTAGCCATTATCTACTTACTTTTAGTTAAAATGCATGTTATACTAAAGTTACTTAAATAAAACAAAAATTGGACTATTATTTTCATTAATCATTTAAAAATCATATTTATTTAATTGCATTCGTTTTATAAAACATCATGAATAATTTTTTATTCATAATCTTTTTTGATTCCATTCAACATCTAGTGCTTACCTTTGAGTGGGAATGGGTCATTTTTACAGTGACTTTTTTTTCATGTGCGTTGGGCGCAGGGTAACTTTTTGCACAAAGAACGCACTTAAAGAGGTGCACACCCGCATTAAGTACAGGATAAAACTTAAAAAGGTATACGTGGTGTGCTAACCGTCGTGCACCAGGTCCTAGTACCAACTATTTTGGGTGTCTTTTCTTGTTCACCAAAAATCTATACATTAAGTACGCAACACCTGCGTTTAGTTATGCTACACGTAAAGTACTGATATAAATATGTTATATAGTATTATAAGCAGGTGCAAGTGAGTACATTTTGTAATTATGTACTTGATGCAGCTTCATACCTCTTTAAGTGCGTACTTTGTTCAAAAGTGAGCTAAAGTGTCCTTTTGTGTTAAAATGTCCCCTCGTGCAAAAGTGACAATCACCCTAGGTGAGTACATTTTAATATAGTAAATCTTATCAATGCTTGTTCTTACTGAACTTATTTTTTTAGTTTTTTAATTTGCAACTTTAAAAGTATGTATGAGTGTTTATTGGTGCTAAATTTAAATAGTTAAGTTATCCTAAATAATCTTATGCAAATAATTGATATATATCAACTTTTTTATATAAAATAAAAATGTGAAATGTTGCATAGTGTATGCCGAAAAAGTTTTTGTCAGCTTAATGGGAAGGAATTTAGGGTTTCCACAAAATCAGGAAAGTCAGAAAAAAAGGACAGAAGTCAGGAAAAAATGGGGTTTTTGTAAAAAATCAGATAATTTTATATAAACTTCAGGGTTGCCAAAAACCTAGAACCCTTGAAAAACCTGGAATTTGAAAATTTAGACTAAGATACTTGGAATTAGAGAAATTTCGATAGAAAAATCACTGAAAAACCTAGAATTTCAAACAACTTTTACAATCTAAGTAGTAAAATTTTGATTTGACACAAAAAATTTATGGTATAGATATAATTTTTTTTCATCATCAAAAATTTTATTTTATTGAAAACACATTTAAAGAAGCTTCAAAATATCTTTTTAATGTCCATATACTATTTAACACAATTTTTACCTTAAACTTAATTTATAACTTAAAATAGACCCTTAAATCAATAATTTTTAAAACCTGGAAGAAATTATAAAAAACTGGACAAAATTTTCCAATAACATTTGGCAAACCTAAAACATGCTCTTAATAAGAAATTACTCTTTTGGTTTTGAATTTTTTTTTTCAGGGTTTAATTGAATTTTCAAAATAAATAAAAATCTTCTGTGCTCTCACATGTGTATTTACTATGTGGTAAAGATACATTATTTTGCTCATAGAGCTGTTTATTGCAAATTCATCAATCATAGTTTCATCTTTGTCTCGAAGTTTTAAACACATTATATCTGTAAAAATTTTAAATCACCTTTTTGACTATAATTTATTATCTGATAAACAGTTTGGTTTTGTCTCTAACCTCTCGTCAAAAGTTTAACTATTAACATGCATACGTTCATGGATAGTTCCTTATCTCAAAAACGAATTTATTAAAGTAGTTTACACTGATATCCAAAAAATTTTTGATTCAGTATCACACGAAGGATTATTAAAAATATTGAGTTATTGTTGACTACATGAATCCTTAGTGAAATGGTTCAAAAGTTTTTAAATTGGGATATAACAAAGAGTGGTAATTAATGATACGCTGTCAGACCCTTTATCTATGTGCAGTGGAGTACCACAAGTTTGTGTAATTGGTCCCCTCCTTTTTTTTCATTTACACTAATGACATTACTTAAAACATTGAAATTAAAAGTGATATGAGTTTATTTTCAGATGATACAAAAATTTTTAGTGTGTCAAATATCTCTTTACAATCTACTCCGGATGATATCTACAAATGGTTAAAAACAAGAAAACTCGATTTTAATCCTACTAAATATAAGATTTTAAAAATTAGGACAGAATATCAATTAAGTTTCATTATTTTTGTACAACTAATTTTGAAAGTCTAAAGTTATCGACTTTTATATCAATCAAATAAGTTTAAATTTATTAATGAGTTTTTATAATTTCAACTATGTATGATGTTTTATTTATGTTTATTAATTGTTGTTTATAAATGTTTTTTTTTAAATTCTCATTGAGTGTCTTGATAAGTGGCTCAGGTTTTGATCCCTGAGTCCAACATTGCACAATAAATAATATAATAATAATACACAGATGGTTCAAATGGTTTAATAGAACTTATATGGTTGATTCTAGCAAAAGAACGGTATAAAATTAAGATTAAAAACTTAACATAATTTCAAGTCTTTGTTTATGTATTTTTAAATCGGTTTCGATTAAGAATTTGATCAAAAAGTCAGGAATTTCTTTTCAGATTGATCTGTGGTAACCCTGGGAGTGTAACAGACAGAACTTGAACTCTTTGTTAACTAACTTTGTTAAAACAGGGTTTGTCTGTCAAAACTGCAATGGTTCTACAACAGTATGTAAAGTTAGTAAAAACACGAGGTTCAAATTATTGCTGTGGTTTATAACCTTATAATAAAACTTTTACTTACAGTAATGCATTCAAGTTTTGTCTCGGTAAGAAAATGAATGATTAAAATGAAAATTGTTTTATGTTCAGAAACTAATAAAGTTTTAAAACAGTACTTATCAATTTTTTAAAAAACTATAATTTTACTAATATTTTTATATTAAAGCTATTATATTTTAGTAGTTGTAATAATTTACTTATTTTTTAAAAGACTACTGTTGTAAGCTTAAAACTCTTGCCAACATTTACAAGAAAATAATAACAAGGTGGTTAATCAAAAATCCACTTTTCTCTTTCCATATAGTTTTTAATTTTATAAGTCAGGCTAGTAAGTAGTGTCAAATAAGCACCAAGTTCTGTGATAAAAACAGATACTAATAGTTCGAATTACTTTTTGTTGGACATTATTCTATGAAATATGACTTTTTATCAGTTTTTATTTAATTTTTTGTAAAGTGATGTTAAATGGCACAATTGTCAAACTAAAGTTTACGTCTCCTTTTTTAAAGTTCAACGTAAAATTTTTGTCAACAACTTATCTTTATAAATCAAGTGTATAGTAAGTTTATAGTAATAATTATAAATAAATTTAAGCCTTTTTTTCAAACTAAATGGTTTAGGGATTTTCTTGAATTCATTTAATTTATCTGTTTTTCTATTTTTTTTAAGCATTTTTTTTTGACCCATTATTGTGTTAATGATAATGCATTTTTAAAGATAATAATAAAACAGCTTTAGATTTAATTATAGAAAACCATTTTAAATTGACTTAAAAGTAGTAAACTACTGTATTAAAAATTTAATATGACTGGATCCGGCCATTGTTTGCCAAGATCCAAATCTAAGCAGATTTTATTTAAAAGTAAGTTTAACATCTGGTTCTAGCCGGATCTCAACTTATATAATCCTATATGGTTATAATCAAATTTCTACTTAGTTTTAATTGGACCTGATTATTCGAATTTGACAAAACTAAATTGAAAACAAGTTTAATAGGATTCTGATGTTTAGTCTATATTTAGACCCAACCATTACCAGATAGAATTGTTTTTAAAATCAAGATCCAGCCAGACTTATATTCCAGTCTACTTTTCAAATTAAAATCTGATTAGATTCATTTCTTGGCAAGCTATGGCTAGATTCGACCAAATTCAATGTTTAGATCAGATAGAACACTAGAGTATAGTTACTTACAACCTACTAACAATATCAGTTGGCCTATAAACTCGACTCAGCGTTAATAGTCATTGTTTATCAAAAAAAAAAAGGCCAACTAATATTTTTTTGGCAAATTCAAGCTAGTTTTTTAGATTATACTTTTAATTAGAAGAAAATAAAGTGAGTTTGTATATACTATTTTATATTAAAATTTTAGTAGCATACTTGAATTTCATACATTAATATTAGAATTAACAAAGTTTATTTGAACTCACACTTAATCTCAGACTAGTCTTACAAAAACTTGACACAATTTTTCTAGATTTCTGACTCTAATAAAAGTCAATTAAAGTAGTTTTGGTAAATTTTGTTTTATATCTTATTATAATAAGTTTCAAAATTTAAGTTTATAAAACATGTTATTTGATTTATTTATTAATATCTAATTTGCGATATTGTAATATCTTTAAGGTTAAATGAAAAACTTATCTAAAATGAATAAAAAATAGCGATTAAAGGGATTTATTTATATTTTCTGTCTAAACAAGTAATTTTCTATCACTATAAAAGTTAGTGTCTTCAAATTCAAGGTTTTAAAAGTTGTCTAGTAATTATAGTTAAATTAAAATACTTTTATAGATTTATAGATTTATTTAACAAACATTAATGCAATGGAAGGAAATAGTGCTTGTGAGAAGCGACCTTTATCAGTTCTCGAAAATGCCTTAAATACTTGTAAAAGTAGAGAAAAACAAGTTTTATATAATAAGAAAAAGAACCGTAGATACTTTGGTTTCTGACTGTTGTCTTTATAAATCCAAATCTCCTCTAGTACCTGAAAAGTATCAATTACTGGTTGCAAATGTTCCTGATCTTTTAGAAGAAAGAGTTCTTGATCATTACCAAGGGAAAAAATATGATGAGCTTGTGAAAATTGATCCAAATTATGGTAAAGAGTCGGAAATGTTAAAAGAAAGATGGACCGAAAAAGAAATACGTAATTTCGATCTATCATGCAAATTACTTCATGGCAGGCATAGAGAGAAAAAACAAAATTGAATTTTTGAAAGAAAAACTGCCCCATAAAACTGTTAAAGAAACTAGTCCATCACTACTACACTTTTCATCAGCCAAATTTCAAGAAAAAAAGTAAACAATTATAGAACTTACACAATTAACGCTATAAAATTATTGATAATGAATTATATTAGCTGATGAACTAAATCGTTTTATTTACTCTATGCAGTTGTATTTTGATATAAAGAATACATAATTTTAGCGGATACGTGTAAATATTTCATTTATTTATCAATAAATTTTAAAACAAAATTGATTTAAATTACTGTTTAAAATAAAAAGTAAATATTTGACGAATAACTTCAATTCAACAACTAAATTTGATGACTTGTATATTATATCTAACGGTCCTTAGAACAAGGTTGAAAAAATGTACGTTATTTGATTCTTACAAAACTTTATTTAGAAATTTTGATTGATATTAATAAAATATGAAAATCTTATAGGTTTTCAAATTTTATAACTAGATTTGCTTGGTAGCAGTTAAAATGTTTTATTTTTATGGACTTAAAAACTACATTTACAATTTTAAGATTGTAATTATAAAATTCCAATACTATTAAAATATGTGTTATAAGTTATTTGGAGAAACAGTTTCAATAAAACGAAAATTATTTATTTTAGATAAAACTTATGAATAATAAGTTATTTAAATTGTTTACTTTTAATATACTAAGTATAAGTTTAAATAAACTAATAATTTTAGCATAAACAAGCTTTGAATGTTGCTTATAAAAACTTGTATTTGTTATTCTATGAAAGTTGAATAAAGTGCAATCTTAAATGGCTTGAATTTAGCGTGTGAGTTTTTTCTTAGTAGATAGTTTCTTGATCTTGGTTACATCAGCTTAATCAAATAAATACTAGAAAATAAAAACCAGTTTTTTAGTTATAAAATTTAAACCTAATAATAATTTTGATTGTAGAATTTAATAGCAAAATTATAATTGTATTTTTAAGTCATTAAAATTCTTATATCAAAATACTTAAGATACCCTGGGGAAAGAATTTCTCTTAAAACCAAATATTTCGCAAGACGCATTCCTACCAAACTTTTATGATGAATTCAAACATATTTTATATTTCACCAGGCAATGTGAATTAAAGATAATATTGTTCATATTTACATAATGGACATGTAGAGTCATTTTGATCAAAGATACATGGAGCGTTGTTAGTAAAGTCTAGTATTTTTACTTTTTTCTATGAAAAATTCTTTTTTTTGCATTCATTTTTATATGAAGCTGTTTGTGTTTCAGCCGTTCTTTTATAGGGAGGTAAATTTTGATCATTAGCCTAAATCACTCACAAGTAGTCGAGCAGGTTATATCTGGTGGAAAAGCATTTTCTAAAACTTTTGTTTTAAAATAAATTTGTTATGTTATTTCCTAATTACTGCTATGACCTATATTTTAATGATGCATTTTAAGCTTAAGTTTTTAGACGTTTAGGCTAGCAGCTTTTCCTAAATTAGCAGCATTTAGAGCACAAGGGTGGGCTTCCCTGTTGGACGCGCGCATCAATCTATTAAGCCATCAGATGATAAGTTCTAATTTTAGACGTTTAAGTCTGACTCAAATCATATGCAACGATTCTAATCGTTTTTCCTTTCCTAAAAATCATTCAAATACCATTTTTAACCCTTTAAATGGACCCGGTTTCCCTAGTTTTATTCTTATTACGTGTTTTCAAATATAGTACTCGTATCCCTCCGCTACTTTGTTGTCTTAACTTTCTCGAACGCTGAGTGTCTTAGGTGGCTTTTAGGCAAAAGCGTTTTTTTTTTAATATTTCGCAGTGTTTCTATGAGTAGTACGACCTTTAATTTTTCTACTCTTGGTGTTTTAGATTGACATAAAATTATAAGTCTACTGATCTGTTTTTTATACTGGCTTTGCTGCGAGACTGCTGTTGATCTTGTACTGTATTCCAGCAGAAATGTAATTGTTAAACTTAGTTTTAATAACATGTCTCCAAAACGCTATTCAAACTTGAAAAAAAATCATGTATTTTACTTTTACTGATCTAATGATAATTTCATTTTTTATAGTAGTATTTCAAAATGTTCTATCAATATAGTAAATAAATATCATTATAAATTTTTGTTTAGTTAAAATATACTTTAACTTTTGAAAATCATAAGATCGGTCTTAAAAATAAACAATGGTATCAAAATGTATTGTATTAGGTCTATTAGAATAAACGTTATTTTAATATAGTATCCCTTTAATTATAACCCCTCACCCCCTACTAAGTGTAATAACGTTACACTGTGTGCCTGGAAATGTAAATAAAAAAATAATTTTGGGATTTTTTTAAACTAGTGGTCAGAAAACTAAAATTATTATAATTTTATTATTGAAAACCATATTCGAAATTAAATTTACAGCTGAAGTTATGTCAATTTACGTGAGGCCATTAAAAGAGATGTTGCTTATAAAAATCAAAAAATATAATAAGCATTCAACAATAATAAATAAACCGTAAATTTGGCGGATATGTTGTATAATAAACAGAAACTTTATATGTATAGATTTTAATACAATTAACTGATAATAGCATCACTCATGCTAGATGTTTTTATAAATAAGTTTGTTTTTATATTTATATAAGCATAACGTACGAAGTAGTACAAAAACATAAAGAAATAAAATATAATCAACTGTCCTCAGTAAAATAATTAAATTACTAAGAATATAAATAACAGGATTAAATTTTGAAAATAATTGTAAAGAGATTATGGGACAAGGTCCTTACAATAAAACAAGCAAAGGTGCTTAGTTAGGATTCAAACTAATAAATGTGATGACAAACTTCTATTTGTGTAGATTAGTATACATAAAAAATGTACATGGTAGCCACAAAAATTTAATACTTTTAGCTAGTAATTTTTAAAAGAAATAATTTTATTTTTTAGCCCGTGCTTTGCATAACATGTTTGTCTTTAAAAATATTGCATAAAATAATTCTCCAAAGCGTATAATCACATTCTAAAACACAAGTTGGTGTAAGTAAGCTAAAGAACTTCTTAATTAAAAAAAAAATATTACAAGTTTTAAAACCTATTTAAGAAATTTAAAATAAACAATTGTTAAGTTTTTTCGTGTAGTATAACATAATATGTTATGTATAAAATAATATATTAAGTAAGTTCAAAATATATAAGTTTAAACTACTAATATCATAATTAAATTGAAGTTACTTAGACTCATGTATACTTATTTCGCTTTCCAATGTTCAAAAAGATGAAAATGTCGTAAAATCACATTTTAATACCTAATAAAAGTTTTTTTTTTAAGTTCTAACTTCTAGTCAATAGTAACTTAAATATTTTTGTTGTATCTGATAATATATAAATTGTTTTAAGTATTTTATTTTTCTAAAGTTCTTATTTATTAAATAAAAACTAGTTTGAGCTTATAAGTATAGCTAAAAAATATCTCATCCATATATTAAGTGAAAAAACTGATTATGTTTAATTTTCATAGAAACAAAGTATATTACTAGGAACTATAAACACGTAAGTAATTTTTACCTTTTTATAGCAACCCAACTTTACAATACATGTAGTTGACAAACCTAAACTACATTTGTAAGTAACATAATATCCTGAGCTCATGCTTTCCAAGTTGGGCGAACAAATTACTTTAAAGAATAATGTGTAAAGACAGTCCAAAAAAAAGCTAGCCACCAATAAATGTTTAAAAAACTAAGCTTAAATGTTAAAAGACGACGAAAATAAAGTTATAAAAACGTGTCTTATATAGATTCTTAAGATTACTTATGAAAGAAGATTAAGTTTAAGTAAACGAACTAAAAAAATAGATGTTTTTTCTTTCATTATCAAGCAAACCTAAGCAATTAGCAACCCTCTTAAATGTTTCACTATAAATATGTATTTATATTCTTTAAAAGTATAGTCTAGGTTATCTATTTCTTCAATCTAAAATTAACTAGGTCAAATAAAAAATAGGAAATAAATACAAATTTTAACATAACATTAAAAAACTTGATAATATGTTGAGAGATTAAATTAATTAGATAATAACATTGTTTAGCTAAATCAATTTAGTAAATAAAAATTGTTTAGAATCTTCTACGAAAAAGTAGTAATTAAACGATAGCTATCAAACTTTAGTTCGTATTATGATTTTAAAACTTTTCTGTTAATAAAATTTTAAACTTAGTGCTTCCAAGGTGTTTGATAACTTTAAAATAGATTAACTTTAATTTTCAAAAATATTGATATAAAATATGTTTGTATCTAAAAATACGAAGAAACTAAATGATATATTTATAACTAAATCTTTGTCTCAAGTTTTGTGTTGAAATTTAAAAATAAAAACAAACTTTTTAGAAAGGCTGTTTATAACTTCAAACAAAATTAAAGCTCAGAAAGACAATTAAGATTTTTACTTATTTTATTTTAAAATACATAAGATATTTTTATTTTAAGGAAAAAAAAAACAACACGGTTAAATCATATAGTTATTTTATTGAATTGATAAAAAAATAATAACCAATATAAAACTCTGATCCGAGTATGAAAACCTTAAACCACAATTTATCAAACAGTAACTTATAAACAAAAACATTAAAAATATTTAGAATGAACTTTTGGAATTTTTTTAAGTGGTAATATCATAAAAATTTCAACAAGAACAATGAAAAATTTTTACTGATTACTAGAAACGTTTCTTGAATAAATCTTAAATGTAGAATTAATTTAATGTAAAAAAATTCATCTTACAATAAATACAAAAGTACTAGTAGTATTTTGGCATATTCAAACTAAAAAAGCTTTAAATTTACTGCTCAGAATGTGTATGTAACTATTATTAATAGCAAAAACTTGTAAACAGTATAAAATATATAAGCAGAATTTTTGATACTTGTTCATAACATTCTTTAAAAAAACACTTTAAGGATGACTAGATTTAAAAAGTATTTATTTATTGGACTTTCAAATACTCTATAACCAGGAATAACACGTATTATTAGAAAATTGTCTTAAAGTTTTATTTTAATTTCATTATTAAAAAACTGATAACTTTTATAAACTAAAGTTCATTGATAAAAATTTGACGAAAATTACAATATTACATGTTTTCATAAAATTCTACAAACCAAAGTATGTTTTTACAACATTTATGCAAGAAATAAAATAAGACAGTTTCTATGATCACAAAAAAAACATTATTAAAATTCACGAGAACAACAATGATTTTTGCAAAAAAAATACAGTCTCGAAATACGTAAAACCCATTCAGAAGCAGATTAAAACTAAATTGGTTTGTAGAGCAGAGTAGTCACAAACTTTTTTCTATAACGGTGAGTAGCGCTGAGAGCCATCACGCCGTCCTTTATAGAGAGAGCGTACATGTGGTTGAGCATTACGTGCTGTGGCTCGGGAAGCAACGACGGCTCATTGGACATCTCGATATCTTGGTTGAGCAAAACTTTGCTGAGAAGGTGCGGCGGCAGACTGGGAGGATGCAAGTTGCAGTCTTCGAGCAGCCTGCCTGGAATTTCCTGCGAGTAAACGTCGCCTTGATCATCTGGCTGATTTATGCTGTAGTTCTTCACAAACTGGCGCTTTTTATTTTTTGAATTTGAATCAAAAGCAAGCGCTTCAAAGACTTCAAAATCTGACGGCTTGACTGTGAGCACGTTGTTAAGCTCTCCTTGGTCATTGAGTTTGGTTGGCTCCCTGTCGTCTACTTTCCATGAGCCGTCAACTAAAAATTTGTATTGGTGTTCACCTTCAGGAAGCTCTACTATGGTGACAAAGTCGTCATGGCTCTTGTTCAACTTAAGTTTGTTCTGCCAGTTGTCATAAGAACCAGAAATGTAAACTTCGTTTCCTCCTCCTAAATTTTTAATTGGTTTAGGAAATTTTAAAATGTATAAACTATCAGGGAATTTTGAAATTAAGTTTATTTTGAACGAAAAAAAATTATTTAAAAATCGATAAAATTCAATTTTTATTAAGAACTATTACAGTTAAATAGGGTGGCAATGTAACCAGTCATTTGAAAATTTTAGCAAAAACAACTAGGAATTTGAACAGAAATCATTAAATAACATTGAATTTTGAAAAAGATTAAATTACATAATAAATAAGTGTTATGCACAATTAAAAACTTTGTTGTTTAAAATTAAACACATAAAAAGTTGCAATTAAGTATCTTTCAAGAAAATTAATAAAAAATTTTAACCTTAAGTTTAATTTATTAGTTAAAAGAGACAACAAACGTGTGCTTCCGAAATCCTTAAAGAAAAAATATAACCTAGAAGAAACTTCTCAAAAACTATATAACAACCATGTTTATTTATTTTAGGGGTTAGCTTCATACTAACATTTAGAATATATTACTTTGATAGTTTTTAAAATATAATTGTTAAACTATATAAAAAAAAATCAATGTTATAGTTACAACTAAACTAAATAAAAAAAGTGACTAAAATCCCCTATGGCCTTAACCACTATTTCAATTTCCTAAAAATAAAATATATTCAAAATTATATTGCCAACTAGCCATAGATTTCATAAAATTTAAAAAAAATTACTTCTTCTAGAATTAAAGTTATCAGACTTCAAGTTACAGCAATTCAAAATGTTCTTCCTACATGCTAATGTCAACAAAAACATACTTTTTTTACTAGTAAAATTTTGTGACCTACCTTCTTATAAATTTTAAGAAGTTCTAAAGTAAAAATTTGTATTGAAACAATAAAAGTTTAATATGCTTATAAGGTAAAAATTAAAGTTTACTATTTATATATCAACACTGTTGTGTTTTCTAAAGCGTCAAAGAATTATTTTAACTGGTTGTAAGCTCTCCAAAACAGTATATAGGTTTCCAAAGGTTTTTGAGAAATTTTTTCCAAGTATTATGAATTGCATCAAGGTTTTCGAAAGTACAACTACAAGTTTATAATTTTGTTTGTAGCATTAAATTATATTTAAGGTTAAAAACCGTATTAATTAGTATAACAACATTGAAAAGATACTGCAAAGCAACTTTAAACGTGTTTTCCAATAATAAAAAATTAATGATAACAAAAAAAAAATCATACGATATATTTTTGTGTCAAATCGAAATTTCATTACTTTTTGTTCGAAATTCAAGATTTTTTTTTCAAAATTTCTCAACATTCTAGGTTTTTGTGCCTAAATTTTCTAATTCCAGGTTTTTCAAGTATTCCAAGATTTTAGACAATCCTGAATATATTGCTTATTGAAGTACAAAAGAAAAGCGCTCAAAAAATTTGATCTATGGACATTTCGGTTATCGAGTTGTACACCACATACTTTTACAATCTATTACAAGCAATAAAAACCAGCTAAAAATTTAAAGTTCTAAACTTAAAAAAAACCAAATGATAAAAAAAGAAAATAAAAATAGTTGGAAATTAAATAAGTGAGATTTAATTGGAAAAATTGTATTCAAAATGAACACAAAACGTTTTAAAAAACATACAAATGAAAAGAGTACTAGCCTAAAACTTTGAATTTTTTTTTAAAGAAGTAGTAGAAATACCTTTAGACCTAAAAAATTAATTATATAACAAGATAAACAATCCTAAAAAAGCAAACTTAGAAATTCTTAAAAGATAGGCACAGATTTCTTTAAAAGTAAAAACTAAAGAAGCTCAAATTTTCTTTTTTTAAATTTTATCAGTGTTTTATGCTAATAGCTTAACTACTAAATTATTTATTTTAAAACATGATAAAAACAGTTAGGAAAATTGTATTTGAATGATAACTTTTTTTAATAGTTTTTAAAGATGTGAATTCAACCATAAACACATTTTGACTTTTATAAATAATATGATAACTAAATTAAAAAGTACTGTAACACTTACACACTTAATAATAAAATAAAGAATATTCAGAACATAGAAGAAGAAAATTTTATTTCTTTAAAAAAATACTTTTTTACATTTTAAATACTTTTCGAAGCCTTTAAGTGCAACTATAAAAAAACAAAAAAAAAATTGCAAACGCAGAAAATTACTTTAAGTTTTCTTTAAAAAAGTAGACCAAGCTATTATAAGTTTATTTGAAACATTAGTCTCACCCTAACATCTATATATTCAACTCATTGTAAAATAAGAACACTTATAACCAGTGGCGTAGCGTGGTATTTTGGTCAGGGGATGCGCAATTTTTTTCTCACAAAAATCCCCTAAATTAAAACTTTTGTAATTAGCTATAAAAAGATCTTTTTATAAGTAATATAATTGAAATAAGTTCTTTAAGTAAAACAAGTTCGAAGTAACTGTTTTAAAAGATACTTATATATTGCAATATTAAACAATTAAAAAGAAGCATAAATTTCATTAGAATTACTTATACTTGCACAAATGTAAACTTACTAAATAAAATTTGTTTTTACTACTTACAGTAAACTTTATATCTTTAAAAATGAGTATATTCAATGAAACGAAAGTATCTGTTTTATTTACAAAAAAACATCAATCTCTTTAACATACAATACAACAGTGATAACAACACCTCATTGCACATAATTTAAATAAAGTTACACAGAATTTAAAATAGAACAATTTTATAACTGTTATTACAATTTATTACAACTTTGTAAAACAGTTAAAAGTATACTTTTTAAATTTAATTCATCTAATTGTATTTGTTCAAATTAAAATCACAAACAAAGTTTATTTCTCATAGGCCGCCACGCGTTTTCTTGTATGTTTACGAAAACAAAGATCAGAAAACTAGCAGTAGATTTAGCATTTATTGTAGCTTAAAAAAAACTTGTAAAACTGTTTAATTTTTCTTTAAGCGTGACGTATTTTTGTATACTTTTTGTAAAAAAATCTGTCATAAGGTTATACTACTGCGGTGCACTAACTAGTTGCGTACTTTTTGAGTTTAAATTCTTAATGAAGTTAATAAATTTATAAAAAAATTCCTTATGGAGTTTTCCATCAAAATCGGTGCGCACTTTCGCTTGCGCACCGAATCAGTATATTGGGTAATTTCCCTAACTTGTCACTAATTGGTATTTAAAATTTCGTTTGACTTTTCGAATACTAGATAAACATAGTTGAAAAAAGACAAATTAAGCAGAAAAAATAAACAATAAAGAAATAGTTATTACATTTTTTTTTACTTCTTTTCATTTTTGGGTGGCACGCATACGCCAGTGTCCCTCCCCACGCTACGCCCCTGCTTATATCTAAATTTTAATATGGACAAGCTATACAATAAGCAAGAAGTTTGTTAATACTCTGAAGTTGGGCAGCTATAAAATATAAATAGTGATCCTAATAAATAATCTAAAAAAATAGTCAAATAAAAGTGCTGCAATTTAAACTGAATTACTGCTATTTTAACACAACAAATCAACTTATAAAACAGAATTTTTGGGTAAAAAAAACAATTATTTATATTCTTCATAAACTAAAGTAAATAAAAGAGTAGTAGTAATTACTTATGACCTTGAAATACACTATTTAACAAACTATTTTAAAATCATCCTGCAACTTTCCAAAACACCTAAGACTTTTTTTAAAAACATAATGGTAGCTTAGTCCATAATTCACTACCTTTGTAAACTAGCAATTTATGTTCATACATATAGATTTATATTTTTAGAAGTATCTAATACTATAGAATTGTTTGTGCTTAATTGTAAACCTGAAGCTTGCATCTTTTCATGAAGTTTTTTGTTACTAATTTTGTAATACAATAGATTTATACAAATTATATATTTTATTCGTGACAGGTTTCGGTGGCCAGAGATTGCGACCTTTTCAAGCAAAAAATAAAATATTAAACTGCATATAACAATGTTAGTTATTTATACTGTTATTTACAAACTCATTCATGCGTAAAGAATATAAACAAAAACTAAAATGTTGCATATTCGAAAATTCCAGCATGTCAGAGTATAACTAGATAAAATTGGTATTAGTTAAAAAAAAACGAATAGACTTAATATCAATATAATTAGTCAAAGAAAAAAACTGAATTCAGAGCTTTAAAAAAAAAACATTTATACCTTGAAATTTATCTAAATGAAATAAAGAATTGTCTAAAATTGTGGTTTTAAGCCAAGAGTCAACAAAACATTAATAAAACTCAAAGTCGCTGAAGATTTCGAATTATAATTATTGTTAAGTTAACATAACAGTCAAAATTTATCGGATTTAAGAACTATCTAAAAAAACTTTTTTTTTATTTAAGCCAAATGTCAACAAAAACACAATGAAAAAGTCAAGAAAAATAACCTATTTTGTACTATAATTATAATTTGGTTTAAGTTTTGTCTGCTTTCCAGTTTATTAATAAAAATTTGTTTTTTGTGTCTGCATGAGCTCATTCTTTTGTTGATGCAATTTGTATCAGATTCAAGTATTAATAAAGCTTCTTTTAAGCACAATCTGCATGTCATAACTCCTGGTTTAGATTTTTTTTCCCTTTGTAATATTTTTCCAACTTATTTTGTATTTCTTATTTTCATTTTTAAAATTATGGTTTAATTTTGAGAGTTCAGTTGCTTGTTTATACTGGAGGTAGTTTTTGTCATTTGGATTGTCATTGAAACAATATTAGAAAAACCACAACAAAAAAGAAATAAACAACGATAAAGTAAACAGAGATGAATCATGCAACTGCAGAAAGAAACTTTCCCCCTAGAAGGAGGAGAATGTAGGGCAGAAAATGTAACTTACCAGGCAACAATACAAACAGATAATTTAACAAAAAAATACATTGGACTAAGTGCCAATCAACTAAAAAACGTATATCTACACACAACACAACAATAAAATGCAATTTTTTAGATAGTTCTTAATTTAGTTTAATTTTTGACTGTTATGTTAACTTAACAAAAATTAGACTTTGAAATCTTCAGCAACTTTGAGCTTTATTAATGTTTAGTTTACTCTTGGCTTAAAATTACAATTTTAGACAATTCTTTATTTCATTTAGATAAATTTCAAGGTATAAATATTTTTTCAAAGCTCTGAATTCAGTTTTTTACTTTGACTCATTATATTAATATTAATTTCAGTTCGTTTTTTTTTAACTAGTACCAATTTTATCTAATTATACTCTGACATGCTGGAATTTTCGAATATGCAACATTTTAGTTTTTGTTTATATTCTTCACGCATGAATGAGTTTGTAAATAACTAACATTGTTATATGCAGTTTAATATTTTATTTTTTGCTTGAAAAGGTTGCAATCTCTTCTTGACCGAAACTGGTTGCGAATAAAATATATAATTTGCATAAGCTCTTTACATCCCAGTAAATTCAGCATTCTTTTTTAGTTAAGGCAAATAACTATATAATTTTGTATTACAAAATTTTAAACTTTAGAGGTTACACATATTTGAAAACATGAATAAATTGGAATGAAAACCAGATAGTTCTTTATAATTAAGATCCAATAATTTATTAGTTTTAATATACTTTGTTTGGAGTCTTATTTAGTTATTAGTTAGCTGATTTAATTCAAATTTCTAATAAAACAAAAATATGATTTTTAGCTAAAGCTATACTTGTTTTAATCAAAAAACTAAGTCGTTACCATTGTACTTAAATAAAATTCTGACATAGAATAAAGAACAAAATTTGAGATAAATTGAGGTATATGATTTTTTATTAGTCCAAATATATACTCTGCTTGTTGATAATTAAGCGTATATCTACAATAAAATTATACATGCAGTTTTGTATATGATTTGTTTTCAATGTAATATAATACTTTACAATTAAAAATGATTGAATAACTAATAGCTTAAAAATAAAATAATGATACCATATAAATTTTGAAGATACAATTATTTATAATATAACATATTTTTATTTAATAAAACAATAACCTTTCCATCTAACAACAGCAGGAACATGTTTTGCAGCTCCTGATATTTTAGGATTAACAACTTCATCTGGAGGAAAATGGTCAGGAAAAACAAAATTAGGGTTAGTTGAATCTAAACTATGTTGGCCATCTAGTTGTTCTTCATGTGAGCGCTTTGATGACGTTGCATTTCCCATTTTAGTTATAACAGAATACCTTAAAAATAACTATAGAAAAATTATTCTAAAAAATATACCACTTAGATCTAACATTTTACCAGAAAATTAGCTGATATTGCAGCTATATACACGTAAGAAGTATAAAAACTTAAATAACTTCTGTTTATAAAGAAGAAAACTAACTTTTTAAACATCTGTAACGTTTAACAGCAAAAAATTATAAACAATGTCAATACCTACTATAATTTTAAAAAGTACTAAAATTTAGTCTAAATTGGACAGTCATATACATTTATGATTTATTGACATTGTTTATAATTTTTTGCTGTTAAACGTTACAGATGTTTAAAAAGTAATTAGTTTTCTTCTTTATAAACAGAAACATTTACACACTGCTGCAAACTCTCATCCCAAACTCTAACTGTTTTATCGGTTGAACTTGTAGCAAAATGTACATTATCTGGACAATAATCACAATCAGTAACCCATCCTGAATGCCCACTAAAAGTGTAAATAGGTTTAGTTGTTCTTACATCAAACAGCTTTACTTGACCATCATCAGAAGCACTAATTAACTTATTAGAATCTGGAGAAAATGATAATGATCTGACAGGCATTGAATGTCCAAATTCAGGCATTTGTTGTCCTGTTTCAACATCAATAAGCTTTATGTTTCCATCAATTGCACTTACTGCAATATACTTGCCATCTGGGCTGTAAGCAATTTTGAGAATAAATTTACCTTTTGTTTCAATTTCTCTAGCTTTTGATCCATCATGAGCACTCAATAATACAACTTTTCCACTTTGACCTCCAGTAGCAATATAATTTTCATCAGGAGAAAATGTTGTTGTCCATGTGTCTACAGTCCCATTATCAATAGATCTAATTTGCTTACCACTTTCGAGATCCCATATGCAAATTTGAGAGTCCATGGAGCTGGAAACAACTTGTGTTCCCGAACTGTTAACAAAAACAGATACTAATCCAAGCTGGTGACCTTCAAACACCCATTTAAGTTCTAACTGTTCATCAATCCAATTCCAGCACTTAACTTTGTTATCAAGAGATCCAGTCACTATGAACTCATTTCCATGATGCTCATTTTTTGCCCAAGCACAATTCCAAATGTCATCTTCATGAGCACTTTCTTGTTTAAAAAGCACACTATAGTTTGTACTCATAGTATTACAAAAGCTAAAAATAAAATAAATCTAATAAGAATTCAATTCAATAAAAGACATTAGGAGTCCAACAACTATTTTACAAAAATTAATGTTGGATCTAATTGAAAACTTAAAAACTAAATATAGATCATGAAAATAAAAATAAATTATAAATCTATGTACTTTTTTTTGTATTTGAGCAAAATACCTTGAGTTTTCAGGTAATATACCCTGCTACAGGGTTGCAACTCTTTGTAATAAAGACTATCTTAAGTTACCAAAAACTATCCTGAGTGACTTAAATTTAACCTTAGGCACCATGAGTTTTTTGAAATCATATAAAAAAAATGTTTTTCAGGCGCAAACTACATCTTTCTCATTTCAGGGTTGATAAAGGTTTTTTGTAAATTTCTTCTTGGTTTTTAATAAAGAAGTTTTTGGTCTATTTTAGTATAAAATCAAACTAAAGTTTAAAAAAATGTCTTTGGTAGTATAACAAAATTGAAAACATAATTTTGCTGTGTTTTTAAATGTAAAGAAATTGAATGATACAAAAAAAAATTAGTAATAAATTTTTTGCATCTACAGTAACCTCTCGTATCTTTACGCACTCTCGTTTGGTTACGCATTTTAGAATTTTAAAAATTCAAAAATGATTTTTTTTTTATTACTGCACAAATTAGGTTTATTGTATATTTTTAATTTAAAATATGTTTTTAATTGCTAACTCACCTCTATCTTTAACTATATCTTTAGACTTTGTTAACTTATGTTCCTTGACTAATTGATAAATGTTTAGTTATACCTAAACCTTAGAATACCATAAACAATTTCTATAAAACATTTTTCTTATATTTTATATGTTTTTGTTCAAAAGAAGAAATCCATTACAACACTAAATTCATATTTTTGTGAAAGGTTAAAGAAACAAATTTTTATATAGACACCAGACCATTTTTTAATTCTAAACAAATGCTTAATTAAAATTGAATTTGTTAAGTAGAATCGAATACAAATTTTAAGTATCAAATAAATCACATATAAATAAAGATAAAGATAAAATATACTTATCATTAAAATTAGTAAAACATTTCTACAAGTATTATTGTTTTATATAAATTTAAATCGTTTTTTTAATATATATATAGTTTTATCTTTTGTTTTCATATTTATAAATAAAGTAAACAAATTGTTAAAAGTGGAAAAGTCCCCAGTCTGCTTTTAACTAAAAGCAATATCAAAAAACAGCCATTATAGTAAGTAATTTTTGTACCTCTGGTATCCTTACAATCTCTCGTATCTTTACGCACTTTTTCTGTGGACACAATGTGCGTAAATAAGCGAGAGGTTACTGTAATCGAAATTCTGTTACATTACATGTAAAAATATTTTAAAATTCCAGGTTTTACCAGGCTTTTTTAGTGATTTTTGTTTGAAATTCCAAGATTTTTTTGAAACTTCTCAGATGCCAGGTTTTTTTTTGCCTAAATTGTGAAATTCCAGTTTTGTTAGGTAACTCTGTTATTATTCTGATTTAAATAATAAAAATAAAGGCTGTATAAATAAGATTCCATATTTGATGTTTATTAAAATTAAACTTATTAAGATATTGTTTCAAAGGTACTACCTTTTAAGTTAAATCAATTAGGCTAAAAAAAAGTATGTGGATACTTTAACTTAACCGTGTTTTTGATTTTCTAAAACATTTTAATAAAAGCGTTTATCATACCAATTTGATCATCAGACCACAAGCTTTGGTAGACTGAGACCAGTTTCGTCCTCATTGGAACTCTACCAAAGTTTGTGGTCTGATGATCGAATTGGTATGATTAACACTATGTTAAAATTGAGCTTGTCTCATGGAATACAAAAGTCTGAATTCAAGTCTGAGCTTGAATGAATGCAAGATTTTTAAAAAAATTTCAAATTAAAAAACTTATTAAAAAAATACTTATCTTTTTGTTTTTTTCATATAATTTATTTTTTAATATTATTAAAATTGCAACACTCAAAGTCTTTTAAACTATCAAAGAAATGTTTCCTAAAAATTTGAGGTCTCAAAAAATGAAGAAAATAGATTTTAAATATAACATTCTATACTCTTGTATAAGAAAATTTTTACAAAAACATCTTCTTTATCATAAAAATTGATTAAAATTTTTATATTCTATAAATACGAGCTGGTAGTTTATACTTAAAGCTTTCATACGAAAGCCAATGATATCTTTTGTAAAAAAAATCCCCTATGCCCTTACCATTAGTTTTTGAAATTAAATTGGATTTGTCAACCTCTAAGCGTTCTAACTTACACAAAAAAAAAATAGTTAAATAAAGTTTACAGGGTGGTCACTAAGTTTTTATAAATCTCTTCCAAGTTTTCTAATTTTCTTTAAGGCTTTAAAAAGTGCAGTTTCCTTGCCTTTTAATTAGGAAATTAAACTAAAAGTAAAAAATTGTTTTAATAGTATAAGGTTACTGAAAAGATACTGTAGTAGCTACTTCATAATAAATAAAACTGTGAACAATATTTTTACTTATTTCTTGTCTAAAAAAATCATTGTTTTATATAAAAAAATTGTTTAAAATTCAAGGTTTTTTATTGCTTAAATTTTTTAATTCAAGGTTTATTCAATAAATTGGTCACCCTGAAATAATACAGTCTATATGCTGCATAATAAAAATTTTTGTGATAACTAAGTAATATTTTGTATCTAAATGGACAAGGAACTATAAAACAGATAAAACTTGTTTGAACAAAACATATATGTCATTAGTGTCTGCTATTACATTTATTATTAAAAATACAGCTAATTTAATTTTGTAATCACTAGAGTTGGAAATACAGGCTTGCCACATTCTAAGTAAAAAGCAAGCCTTACTGAACAAAACCCGTCAAGCTAGCCTTAACTTAAAACAAAATTTAAATTAATTTAATTTGATCAAAAAACTGAAAAATTGTTAAAAAACAGTGTGGTTTCTTAATACAATTATTTTAGATTTTCTAATTTTCTTCCAGGTCTGTGGAAGTATGAGATTTCTTCCCCTTTTCAATAAATTACATGTATACCACTCTTAGAGTCAAATAAAAAAACTGTCCTAAAAGACTAAAAAAAGTCCTGAGTGACCTTTTTTTTTCTGTAACTTAAAAATTCAAGGTCTTCACTAAAATTGTTATATGTTAATAAAAAAATGCAACTAAGTTAAGTAAATATAATTCAAAATTAAAAAAAAAAAACTGCCCTGATATTATAGAAAAAATCTTAAAACTATTTTTTATATAAAAAAACAAAACTATCCTGAGTCAGCAGAAGTTCAAAAATAATATTTTGAGCTACATTGAGTCATCCTGAGAATTTCAAAAAAAATCAAAATATTCTGTGTTGTTCTAGGTGTCTATCATGTAAACTTAGCCTTTTTAAGTAAATTTAGAAATATTACATTATACAGTGTTGCCACTGACTTTTGGCAAATTTTCTCTAAGTTTATTTAATTTTTCCAGGTTTTTAAAAGTACTTGTTTTGGAAATTTTTTTATTTGAAACTTAAGTTTAAGGTAAAAAAACTGTGTTAAATAGTATAAAAATATTGAAAAGATACTGTATAGCTACTTCAAATGTGTGTTTGTTAACAAAAAAATGTTGATGATAACAAAAAATGTTTATCTATATGGTAGATTTTATGTGTCAAATCAAAATTTTTCTACTTAAAATGTAAAAATTGTTTATAATTCCAGTTTTTTAAGTGATTTTTGTTCAAAATTCCAGGTTTTTTTTTAATTTCTCAAATTCCAGGTTACGTTATGCAAAATACTAAACATTTCTACCATAAATCTGGGATATAAATTTAAAAACTGAGTCAGCAAAAATAAATTATTTTTGTTGTTTTAAAGTTTAACTATTAAAACTTATTTATTTTCTATTATTTTTCAATATGTTTACATAGATTAGGAATAACGATATAAATGAGTAAAAAATAACTGACTCAGCAAATCAGACTGAGTATTATTTATATTATACTTATTTAGAAATAATCTAATATAAAACATCAACAACATTTTAAATGTTTGTATACGTTAATCAGCGCTTTTTATATACAAATGTACAGTATATTTTTTATTTCTATTTAAACACCAACAAATACACCATAGAAATGCTAAAATAGAAGTTTTATTGTCGTTTAAATAAAAATAAGATAAAAACATGCAACTCTAATACAGAGTAACATTCATGTATTTAGTAAATTTGTGGAGAGACTTAAAACTAATGTTTTTTATATCCAAAATAACCACGACTAAACAATGTTAAAAGTTGGTTAAGCAAATGTGCAATGATATAAACACAAATGTTTAGTAAAAATTAGTATAAAGTTGATTATACTCCTGGACAAGACATTGAAAGGTATCCGTAATATGCAACACAATAACCAAAAGGTTTGTCGTGCATCAAGTCATATGACCAAATATTTTGAGCATCATTTTTTTTTAAAGATGTTTATTACAATTCAAACATTTTCAATTATTATGTTGGTTGTTTGTAATATGACAGGTTGTACTTTTTGACAAAGTTATGACGGATTATGACATCAAAAATGTTTTTTTTTTTAAATTTAGGTTTAGACAACTTACAAGAACACATATATACAGTATTGAAACTATACAACGTTAACTTAAGGTTTGGTGTTTTAGTACAGTGCTTCTGAAATGAGGTTCCGTGGCGCCTCTCAGGGGTTCCGCGAAGTCTTTTAAAATTTAAAAAAGAAATTTGAAAAAAAAAAAAAAAATATTTGAAAGAAAAAAAAAAAAGAAATTTGAAAGAAAAAAAAAAATAAATAAACCATAAAACTTCAAAAAACATGGAACACATAAAATGGAAAACATATACAATTATAGCATTCATTGATCTGCTTAGTGTGTATCTAGCCATAGGACTTTTAATGGGTATTCATTATTAATAGGTGTCTTGGTTGCGCAAATTTTTACAAATTTTTTGAATTTCTATTTTTAGTGAAGTCAAGAAAATACTGGTATTATCACTAAAGCAAACAATGTAGGAGCAATTCAGTCTCAGTCTATCCAAAATCCAGCCGCGCATTGACATGCTTGTTGCTAAGAGACAAGTTCAAGTTTTGCACTAAATGTTTTTTATTTATTTTTTGTTAGGCATCTTACCCGTTTATTACAGTAATCTGTGAACTTGATTAGGTTCATGTTCGTTTTGTTATTGTTTTTTGGCTCTCATTTTGTTTTTATTATGCAAGGAAAGATTTTTATGACGTTGCGATTAATCATGTTTGTTTTTGTTTGTTTATTATAGAATCATAAAATAACTATTGCCTCTGGCGCACTTTTGTTTGACTTGACTTTATACTATTACAATTGGTATGATTTCTAACAAAGATATGGTTTTGCTATAAAATTTGTTTTTCACTGAAATTATTTTGTTTTTTGCAGGAAATACTGTATTAAACATTTTATGTAAAATTAAATTAGGGGTTCCGCGGAAAAGTTGAACTTTGGAAAAGGGTTCTGCCACTAGGAAAAAGTTCAGAAGCACTGCATTAGTAAATACGTAACTAGGCGGTTTTTACAGGTTTTTGTCTTCAGGTGTCAATTATGACGTCAGAAATGCTTCTTTTTTTAAATTCAAATTGAAGGTTTAGACGACTTACAAGAACACATATATAAAGTATTAAAACTACACAACCTCAACTTAAGGTTTGGTGCATTAGGATACAAATATGAATTTAAGGTTGCAAATATTCAGCTAACTATAGAAACGTATCAAAAAAGACTTCAATATGAGATACATCTAACTAGCTTTTAAGAAAATTTTAAGTAGTAAACCTGAAAAAAGTATTAGAATCAAATTACTTAAAAAGTCATCTTAATTAGGGGTAGGGAGTACTTGGTGATGTTTGTTGGACACATGAAAATATATTAATTGGATGTGTTTAGGCTTCATTAAGAAGAATCTAAATAATAAAAGATGAAAATTGCTGCTCAAAAAAATAATTTGCGTTGTATCATTTAGTATTAAAAATCAAGGGCATAGGTGGTTTTAACATATTTTTTACAAAAATTAGGTTATGGTTAACTTTAGGTGAGCACCAACATCAAACTGAAAATATAATACATTTGATGTCTTATTTAACCATAATTTTAGGCTAAAAAACGATGCTTTGTTTTAAACAACATATATAAATACATAGAAAGAACTAAATTAATATATTATAAACTAAAATATTTAATCAATTTTATTTTACAATATAATAATCAATATAAATTATTGTATTGATATAATCACTTTATATTTTAAATAAAAGCAATTAAATATTTTAGTTTATTAGTTTATGATACATAAGATTAATTTCATTCATTTAGTAATAAAAAATAATATTTAGCCTAAAATTATGATTAAATAAGACATCAAGTGTACTAAAATTTCAGTTTGATATTGGTGCTTATCTAAAGTTAACCATAACCAAAAATTACATTAGCTCTTATTCTAAAGCTTAGAGTATATATTATACCATGCCCTTTATAGAACAAAAGACTTTATATTCATTTTTGAGATATAACAAATTCAGTAGAAAAATACGATACAACAGTATATAGGCAAACATTTTCAAGGCCAATTCAGAATTAAAATTTTTTTTACTAAAAATCTATCACATTTAATTCAAGTTTTCAGGAAATGTACTTATCAATATTACAAACAACTTGTACGAAATAGATTTATGAAAAAAAAACCATAAAAAAATTTATGAACAAAATCTATTAAAAATTATTTTTTTACTTATTTTGTGTATTTTTATTTACAAAAATTAAAAAATCTGTTTTCTATAGATTTTTTATAAATTGTCAAAGATTACTCTAAAAATTTTTAAACAATTTCTCAAAAACTGAAGGATGAGATAGATTTTTAATTTCTGCCTCCCATAAAGAACCAATTGAACAATCTAACTTTGATTGCTTATCTCTAAGTTTCTTTGAGTTTTATCAAGCAGTAAAAAGTAACAAGTAGCTCATCTAATTATGTAAAAAATATGACAAAATTAAAAAAAAGTGATTTTGATTTTGAATTTTTTTTAAGATTCTTCTTTTAATGAAGCCAAAACATATCCAATTCATATAGTTTCATTTGAATTCTACAACATGACAAAAAAATGTGTTGTACTCCCTACCCCTATATTAATAACAATCTAGCATCAAATGTCAAACAAAAACAAATTTTTCACAAAAAATTATTTTAATGTCATTAACACTAGATTGAGACTAGTAAAATGTAAAAAATTTTAAACATGACGTGTTTTTAAAATAACCTTTGAAATTTCTCAATTGTATAAGTTGGCCAAGATATTTTGTAAAATCTCAAACAAGCTTGACTTTGTAGCAAACCTAACTTCATTAATCTATTGTAAAAAAAAAATCAGTCTCAAACTCTACCCTTTGCAACGATAAACGAATTCTGGGGAATCTGACAACATTTATTTTATAATTCTCTAAACTTATTAAATAAAATAATAATTACAATTTCAATGATATTTATAATTTTTGATCACGTTGCCATATAGCAAGTTAATTTTAAATTATATTTTATTAGCTATTTAAAACTTCAAAAAAACAATTATACATCGATCAAGCTTGTTTATAACAACACTATTTAAGACAAAATTCCCACTGGATAGTTAAGGCAAGCTTAACTTACAAATTTTAAATAATTTATACTAACATTCAAAACTTATAATCATATTAAAAAAGTGAGTTTTGTTGAGAATAAGTTTTTTTTTTTTCTTAAAAGATATTTTGTATAAATGGACACTGAATTTTATTTGGTAATTGAAAAACTGAGTTTTGTTGTGAATATTTTTTTTGAAGATATTTTTGTATAACTGGACACACTCATAATTTGATACGAGCATAAAGTTAATTTTATAGGCAAATTTATAAATTTTTCAAAAAACATGAAACTTTAATGTCAATTATTTTCCTTATCTTAAAAGCTATCTAAAAAAAAATATTTTTATTTTAGAGAACGCACCTTTGTCTAAAATTAAACAAAAAAAAAACTTGGTTTGGGGTTTGAATTATTTAATGGGGTCCCTCAAAAAATAAAGGTTTTTTTTTTTTTCATTTATAAGGTATTACAACCAAAAATATATTTTTTTTTATTTTATATTTTCCCTTAGTTTGCATGTTATTTAAACTCTAAATGTTTATTTTATAAATAATATTAATATCGTTTACGATTTGGCCCTAAAGCAAAATGATGTATATTACACTATCATTCGCCTTGGCCATTTCCTAGATAAAAAATGATAAAAGGAAAAAAAATAATAAGAATGTAAATTACAACAAATTTAATTAAACTAAAATAATTAAAATTTAAAATAATTTTATTTTATGGGGTCCCTCCAAAAATAAAGGTTTTTTTTTTCATTTATATGGTAATACAACCAAAAATAAATATTATTTTATTTTATTTTTTATTTTTTTCCCTTAGTTTGCATGTTATTTAAACTCCTAAATGTTTATTTTATAAATAATATTAATATCTTTGGCGATTTGGCAAATTTTGCTTTGGGGCCAAATCATAAAAGATATTAATATTATTTATAAAATAAACATTTAGGAGTTTAAATAACATGCAAACTAAGGGAAAAAAATAAAATATAAAAATATTTATTTTTGGTTGTAATACCATATAAATGAAAAAAAAAAAACCTTTATTTTTTTAGGGACCCATGAAATAATTCAAACCCCAAACCAAGTTTTTTTTTTTAATTTTAGACATAGGTGCGTTCTCTAAAATAAAAATAAATTTTTTTAGATAGCTTTTAAGATAAGGAAAATAATTGACATTAAAGTTTTATGTTTTTTGAAAAATTTATAAATTTGCCTATAAAATTAACTTTATGCCATTAATTTGATTTGGTAATTTAATTGTTTGGTGTAGATAAGTTAAATTTGTATCAGGTACTTTTTAAAACACTTTATGGATTTTAAAGTTTTGTTTCCTTATAAATGCAGATATAAGTAACTTTGTAAGTAATAAGTAACAAAGTTTGTTACTTACTATAGTTGTAACTAAAGTATAAACTATGTATTTTGAACTAAAATAAAATAATTTATGGAAAAAAGTTATATGTGTAAACTTTAATTTTATTTCTAAAAACTTTACAACAAAAAAAAGATTGAAACAGTTTATTTCTGGTGAAGAGAAGAGACTCTGGCTGGTTAATTAAAAGCATTTAAAAGGAAATAAATAATTTTGAAAGCATATAAACATACAATTTTTCTTGATTAGTTTTTAAAAACTTTGATTTAATGTTGTAAGATAGAAACTACTAATCGATACATATACAACAGTTACTTTAAAGTGTATAATTTTAGCTGAAAAGTACTTTGCCGGCCGCATATATTGACTTTGAGGGCCGCAGTTTGACGATCCCTAATATAAACATTTTGATTTCAGCAATATAAAAAAAAACTTCTACTAAATTAAATAAAAATCCAGGCTCTCCAATGTTAAACTAAACCTTAAAATAAACATGAGAAGTAATAACAAACAAATTTGATAAAATGAGTTCATATCAACAAATAATCTAAAACAACAAATTTATTATATGTTTTGGTTTTAAGAAAACGAATAGAGAGATCTCAACTACTGGAGAAGAAATAATGAATTTATTATTTCAAAAATTTAATTTTCAAACTAATTTTCAAACAACAAAATTATCTTAAAATCTTATTCAGAATAACTTATGCGCCTAACTTAAAGCTAAAGATAAAATACAGTTGAGATAAATTAGTATCTAAACATTATAACAAAAATAAAATTTTATACATAAAACTATTTTTATACCTGTTTATTATAGTATAAAAAAAATAACTAAGACTATGTTTGACAAAAAAATCGGCATAAGTCCGCAGAGCAGAAGCCTGCACTCTCGTATGCCGTGAGACAAAACTCAAGTTCAACAAAAAGCTTGTGGTCTTATAATACCAATTCTATTATCAGACCACAAGCCCTCGGTAGACTGACACCGGTTTCGTCCTGATTAGGACTGATTAGTCAGCCTCAACCGAAGAACCTACAGTCTTCAATCTACAAACGATTTATAATTGCAAGCATGAATTAACCATTTGCTGGTAATGATCAGTGATGTCAGCATTGTCTTTTGCCGTGCAACGTTCAATACATTGTCCACTAGGCAAGACATCTGGTACTCTCGTATTATATACAATCAACAAAACCATCGTAAGGACTATGTTAGATTACATTATGTCAAAATTAGATTCTTCGGTAGAGAACGACTAACAATACGTATTGAACTATATATTATGATAAACTAATACAGTTAGTTTCACAAATTGGTATTACTTAAACTTTTATAACTAAAAGAGCCAGTATTTATTTCGGCCATCATCAACAAGTTGAGATGTTTTATGCCATCTATAATAAACAATGAACTTTACCGCAAGATCAACAACAACAGCATCCGAGACAATCCTACGACCGGTTTCGTCCTTATTAGGACTCATCAGGCAGGAATAGTCGCGAGAAACCGCTATTGTGATCTTAAACAAGCGGGCTTAAGTACAATGTACTGAAGCGACCGTTTGTGGATAAAGTTGAAAAAATGACACAGCTTAATCATTCACAGCTCAACGTATCAGACATTGTCAGCTTGTTGTGAGATTATAGTCTGCGATCGTTTGATCAGTTTTAGCCAGTATTTATTTCGGCCATCATCAACAAGTTGAGATGTTTTATGCCATCGATAATAAACAATGAACTTTACCGCAAGATCAACAACAACAGCATCCGAGACAATCCTACGACCGGTTTCGTCCTTATTAGGACTCATCAGGCAGGAATAGTCGCGAGAAACCGCTATTGTGATCTTAAACAAGCGACTATTCCTGCCTGATGAGTCCTAATAAGGACGAAACCGGTCGTAGGATTGTCTCGGATGCTGTTGTTGATCTTGCGGTAAAGTTCATTGTTTATTATAACTAAAAGAGGAAATTAGTAAAACTTTGTTAGTCTCAGAGAGGAATTTAATCAAGTTTTACTGCAGAGTTTTGTTGTAATTTAAGTTAGTTCCCCTAATACTTGATGACTCAACAAAAAAAAGTATGTTTCATAATTTTTAAATTTTAAGTTAATAAAAAAATATTTTTTTGATAATTTTTTTATGATTTTGGGTAAGGTGGGTTAGGGGTAAGGGTATAAAAAAAAAAAATATTTTGCTTACTCACAAATATTAAGGGAATTACTTTGAAATTACCATCGGACCCTTTACTGCATGTACTAAAACTGATCTTTAAAACTTTAACAATAATTAAAAAAAAGGTATTAAAAAAAAACTTTTACAAATTTAGCATATTGAATAACGATAAATATAAGAACAAACTAGTATATAGAAGATAAAAAAAACTAATGATATAAAGTTATATCTGATACTTTATTTTTAATAAAGTAGAACTTTATTAATGTACATGTTTTTCTACTGTGCTAATATAAATTCGTAAATTCTTTTTCTATTAATTTACACAAGCATTTATTCATAAAAGTTTTAAAATTTAAAGAATGAATTTTAAAATATTTTATATGTATAACTCAGAAGTTTTAGTATTTTTTAAAAGAATATGTAAATAACTTTCATGATATACCTGTACTAGAGTAACAACCGTTTTTATAGTCATTAAATTCTAAATGAAGTTAATTGTTAGAATATGAAAATAAGTTAGTTTAAAAACAACCGTTTTTTATGTTTTTTTTACAATACTTTAAATAATATATGTATCCTTTTAGTTTTATCAAACTTTTGAAGTTTAATTTTGTGTTTATAAACGCATTTAAAATAATTTGATTCTTATGAAAGACGATAAATAATTAACAATAAAATAAAACAATAAATTGAAAATTTGCGATTGTGTATAAAGTTTTTCAAAAATATTGAGTAAAACATTTTTACTTTGTTTTTCTATACTGAATACTAATGATACTTTAGTTGTTGAATATTAGAAAATAACCGTATTGTCGTATCGTGTATTAAGGTAAGTTGTAATAATTGGTAAAACACATTAGTTGAAATTTTTTCCAAACGATTTAAATATGCATTTTTGTTTTTTGACTGTTTTTTTTTCTTTGGGGTTGTACTTTGAGTTAAGTTTATATTTTCTAACAACGTAAAATGAAAATGTTTTATTAAACTAAAAAACCATATTAACGTTGTTTAAAAAAAAGGAAAACGAAATGATATTGTTAAAGTATAAATAGGGTTTTGCTAAAAAAAGATAGTAAACTGCATCTATAAAGTATATTTTTAGTTTTGATTAATATTACATAGGATCTATGTTAAAAAAGTTTAAGATACTTTAATGACTTTTATAACATTTTATACAAAATCAAATAGTATCAACTTTTACACAGTTACAGAAATTTAACTAAACGAGCTGTCGTTATAACCTTAAAAATAAAATAAATAATTTAAAAACAACTTAAGAGCAAAACAAATACTTGTATTTTTTATTGTAAATTAAGAAAATAATTAAAGTTTTAAGTAGTTTATAAGTCAATGAAATTCTACGTGTCATTGCTTTCGTTCATGTTCGCAAGTAATAAGTCTGCTACTGTTTGATTGTGCTGTCCAACATCTACGAATTCTTCTTCGGTTATTTGACCTAAATTTTATGATAGTGTTATAAATATCATGTAAAATATGTTTATACATTTTTTTAAAGTACTTATTTCTTACAATATATACTTTTTAGTATAAAAAACCGTAGAAATTATAATACGATAAAATTGTTTTTAACAAAAAAGTATACTTTATGTTAATTAGTATGATATTCTTTTAATAACAGTTTGATCATATAAATGGTATCTGATTAGATAGATTAGTAACTATCTAAAATTAATTTGTTATAAACAATTATTTATCAAAGTCCTAACTTATATATTTAACAAAAGTTGATAGAATGATTAATTATTATTTTTTTTTTAAGATTTTAAAGTGTTAACTTAAAGTTAATAAAAAAAAAAACATTTTCATTTTGATAAAAAGCAAAACAAAAAAGATTACAGTTTAACAAAGTTAAAAAAGTTTGTATATAACTTCTAGAATGTATCTTTCGTTTTTTGTCATAAGAAGCTTTCGTAATTAAAACTGCTTATATTTTATAAATGTCTAATAATTACTTATTGAAGTTTTAAGTTGAAACTATCTATAAAAAAGCTAGAAAAACTAAAAACTTTTTTTTTGCTGAAAATAATGTTTACACTGAACTTGATAGATAATAACTTTTGCATTCGAAAAAAAAAGAATAAACGCAGCCACTAAGTAACTAGAAAATATTCATGAAAATATTTAAGCAAAAAGTAAATAAATACCGTCTCCATTTTTATCTAGCTCTTCAAACAATTTTTTAGCAAAAATATTTGGTGGAGGAAGTTTGTCGTTCTTTTTTCGCCCTAAAATCTTCTGATCACCAGCATACATAGCCTGAAATAGATTATTGAATTAAATGTGTATTTTGTATCTCGTATAACAATTTTATATGATGAAGAATTTAAATCCAAGTAATATTTAAGACTTTTTTTATACTTATTTTAGTGTTACTCCTAATAAAAACTAATTAACTATTTAATATCTAAATGCTAACTCTAATTTATAAATTTAAGCATGTTGAGACTTTTGTATAAAACAAGTTTTATTTTAATTACACTGTGAAACGTAAAGTTTCATATAACTGTATGTTTTATATAAAATAAAAAGTACTATGGAAATGCTATAAAAACAAATCACTGTTTACACTTATAACACATTAAAAAATTCTGTCTTTATACTGTCAAAAGTATTTATATAATTTAGTTGATACTTAAGTAATGGATCATTGTGACTATCATGACCTTAAACTAAAAAAACAATGTTCGTCCAAATAAAAGTAGTAAATCTTTAACTTTTTTGTTAATTTTGTTAACTATTAATTTAGGTAAATTATTAGACAATTGCTGCAAAACTCAAAAAAATTGCAAGTGTAAACCACATATTAAAACTTTTTAATAAGACAAAAGTGATGTGACATAGTTTTACGAAAAACTTACGATAGTAATCACCTGCTAATGAAAACGACATTATCGCCGAAATATCGATTATTTTGCTTACTTGCGCGCCAAACGTGCAATAGTCCAGCAAGGGATTTATCTAGCAAACGCAGGACTAACTTTTTGACTTTTTGTTGCACTTTTCAAAGGCACACAAAAGCTAGGCTTAAAGCTCAAGAAAGGTGAAGAACAGATAATGTAATGCCTAGTCGCTAAGGCCGAGGCCAGATCAGGAAAATGGGAAGATGGAAAACAAAAACAGCAAAATTTTGTAATACCTATAAATTATTCATTTTGATGCTGTTCAACTTTTTTTGCTTTTATGTTATTCACCAATGCTGTTTAGCGAAGGTGAAATGTGTTGACTGTTATCTTACTGATATCATAAGTATTCGCAGCAAATTAATAATGACAACTTATTAACTTTTTATCAAAAGTAATTACTATTTAGTTTCAAAACATTAGATTGAAATTACCAAGTTTTATTTATAAAATTAAATATTTAACTAAATTATATTTTTAACTAATTTTTATTTTAAAGTAAAAGTTATTACATATAGAATACAAGTTACTATAAGTACTTACTAATAAAAATATTTGAAAATATTATGCTAGATTTATCAAAATATTTAAATTAAGTAGTATAAAATACTAATATAGAATGTTTACATATTTATTAATATAATTGTTTCATTTAAAACACCTAATATATCGATAAGCAGGTTTTCAAGTACGAAAATCTGTAACGCTCCATAACGACGATCAATAAGTGTTTTAAAATGTCGATATTATAAATCTACATATATCGGAACTGAAATTGTAAGAAAAAAAGAACTAAAATTAAAGTAAGTAAACTAAAAATTATACGATTTATTATCATTCTTTCATACAATCTGTCTAAGTTGTTTTTATCAAAGATTTAAAAATTAATTAATGCTGTTAAAGCAATAAAAAAAAACTATTCTTCTATTAGTTTCTATAATTTTTACTAAAACATTCTAAGTATAACTGTTTACATAAATCTACATAACTTGTGTATTAAAGTTTACAGCATTTTATAAAGTAGTTTAAAAACAAAGTACATTAAATTAATAAATTGTTATTTAATTTTAGAATAAAAAAGTGAAAATATAAATATAAACAAGTTTCACAACGCAAATATACAATTTGCTTATTTTTTACAAACCTACATATAACATTAACTTTAGTGGAAAATCCTTAGAATAACACTATAAAATGATTTAAACGATATAATAAGCTAGAGATAGTTTTAAATTTAAGCGTTTGTTTTCAAACATTATAGCGTAAACATTTTCAATTGCATAAACTGTTATTTCCAAAACGAAACAATTGATCAATCTTGTAATACTTACAATTAATTTAACAGGCTATCTGATTTGAACTGCAATGTGACACTTACTTCAACGATGCCAAGCACTTCGTCGAACGTCAGTACTCCGTCACAGTTTTCGTCGTACAAGAAGAACGCAAGAGAAAGCTTCTGTCTGATAGTTCCTTGTGACAATTTGCTCAATGCTATCGTGAATTCTCTAAAATCAATCGTTCCTAAAATGATTGCATATAGTCTACGTTACGAAAATTAACTTTTTTTTAAAAGAAGAAAAAAAATGTGAAAAAGTTTTTTGACTTTTAAACAAAGTACAACAGAATTTAAATAAAGAAATTTGTAAGTAGTTATAGAAATGGACAAAACTTAAAAAAGTCTAAATTTAAATCTTTCATAAATCAAAAACTTAAAAACCAAAAAAAAAAAATTACAATACGAATAAAAACATTTTAAAACTTTGAATAAAGTTTGTCATTAAATAAATAAAAATTTCTATCACTTAAAAATGGTCACAAAAATCTAAAAAAAAATTAGTAAATTAGTAAAAAAATTTATACGAAACAAAATTAAAGTAAAGTAATACGTAAAATACCCAAAGGTAGTTTTTTATGTTTCTAATTAGTGATTCTAACAGATTTAGAAAATTAAGTTTAAAAAGCCCTGAAAAAAAACTATTGTTATTTTTAACAGTGAGTAAAATATGAACAATTATAATTTACCGTCATTATTTTGATCATATTGTCTGAAAACTTCCTCTGCTCGTTTTTTACTTCCGCTTATTCCTGCATCTGGAAAGAACTTAACGTAAACTTGTGCAAACTGAGCCACTGTTACACTTCCATCCGGATAGTCCTAAACAAAATTGATTCATACTTTTTAGAAGTTATTTTAGTTAATAAGCTATTTATATAGACTAATTGAACAGTGAAATGTATTTGTAAAAATAACAGAAATTGATGTGTTCTGTTTTTTAATTTAGTTATACATACTACTTATTATAATTGTATTGTTTCAAAGCTTATACCTAAAAAAAACTATTAATATCTATTAAATATTTGTTAAAAAAGTACAAACTACTACCTTTTTTTTATTTAAATATGTATCAATTTGTTATATACGTTAGAATAAATTACCAAGTTTGTAGTAAAATGAATTAATATATAAACTTTTACTGCTTATGTTTGATACGAATAAACTCAAATGGTATGATGGCTGTGATAATTCATTGGAATTGAGATTTAAATTATTTATAGTAAGTCGAGAAATTCAGAAAATGACGGAGTTTATAAAACTGGCTGTGTTACAAAGTATATAGTTCTAAATATTATTACAAATTTAGCCACCACTTTAAGCTATTACTCTAACGATTAGTTTAATTTACAGAAATTCAGTCTAAAAAAGTCAGACACTAGCTTAGAAAAGTTCAATTAATTGATTGATAAAAGTTAGATAAGCTTTGAAAAATAAAAATTCCAAGATTGCATCCGAAAATTGTTTTTGTTGAATTATCAAATTTTATTAGTTTCCAGAATACATTAATTATTCAAGCTTTCAATAGGCTTAGTTGAATCTACATGCAATTTATTGCTCTGTAAAAATATTTATTGAAAGACTGTTTGTTTCTTCATTGTATTTCAAACATTATAAAAAGTATATTATAACTATTATCATTTAATCAAAAAAAACATTTTTGTAAACCCAAATAATAAACTGTGTCTTAATTTAAAATCTTAAGTTTGTAAAAGCAATAAACTAGCATGTTAAACCTTATTCAAAGCTATATATACGATAATAAGTATATACTTTAAAAGCAAACAAAGTATTTGACAAAAGTATGCTTACAGTCATGAAATCATTGAAATGTTTTTTTAGTTCTTCTACGGTGAAACCAGTTTTTTGACAAAGTTCGGAAGCCATGTCGACACCCTTGATTGTTGTGACATTAAGTTTTTCTTTGCTATTTGTACTTAACGGATGGCAACAGATAGCTCCCATTGTAAAAATCAAAATTAAGGTTATTCAGGCACTTTTTTAATCGTTTATGCAGTTTCAAAAATAAAAACTGTCACCAGGCTTGTTTTTACTCTACTTGTTTGAAACTGCCCAAATTTGTTCAAAAACAGTTACAGCTGTAAATAGATATAATTTATAGTTAAACATAATATATTTTTTTAACATAAAGAACGTCAAAATTTAGAGAGATTACTTTTTAGCTAAAACAAGCTAAGAAAAATAGCTGTTATAAATATTCTGTTCTTTTCTGTTTCTGTTTTTGACATTTGGCTATAAACCAAGTAAACGAAAAAAGTTTCTGTGTATATTCTAAAAAAATTAAACTTTTATACAATTAAAACGTTTTATTATTCAGTAAAAAATAAGTTGCAGTAAATTTGAAGCTTT
>NW_028139666.1:5000-15000 GCF_965202585.1 Thalia democratica
CTACATTTCCTCGCCCTCCAAAAAGGCTCGGATTTAGCGCTGGGCTTATCCCGCTTCACTCGCCGTTACTAGGGGAATCCTTGTTAGTTTCTTTTCCTCCGCTTAGTGATATGCTTAAGTTCAGCGGGTCGTCCCGCCCGATCTCAGGTCAAAAGTGATGTACTATAAAAGTACATGCGCTTTGTACGTCGGCCTTTTGAAGTCACTTAACTTATTCTCGAGCACCTACCGTCGTTGCTACCTCACCCGAGGCCAGCAGGCTGCTCACGCTTCAGCTGTGAAATCGCCAGACCAGCTGTCTTTGACGACACGCTCCTCAATTAAGAAACGAGTCGCAGGCACTTTCAAACTAATGAAAGGATCGGTGTGTTAAAGACCCTGAGACGGACGTGGCCCCAGGATTACCCGAGGCCGCAATACGCGTTCAGAATATCGATGCTCAATGTGTCCTGCAATTCACATTACTTCTCGGAGCTAGCTCCGTCCTTCATCGACGCTCGAGCCGAGTGATCCACCGCTAAGAGATCTCTCGTGTTAATCAATCTCAATGCAACCAAAAAATCGTGTTCAAAAAGAAGCGGCCGCGCCAGCACTTGCGTGCTGAATTATTACTCCCGCTGTCAGGAAGCAACGCGACCGAACTATAACAGTTACAGGGCTCGGTCCCTTCGAAGAAGAGACGTCGCTTGAAATCAAATTTCGATTCGTTAATGATCCTTCCGCAGGTTCACCTACGGAAACCTTGTTACGACTTTTACTTCCTCTAAATGATCAAGTTCGATCGTCTTTTCGAACACCGGCGAGTGCGTTGCCGCACGTACCAGGCTCAATCGGAGGACCTCACTAAACCATTCAATCGGTAGTAGCGACGGGCGGTGTGTACAAAGGGCAGGGACGTAATCAACGCAAGCTAATGACTCGCGCTTACTGGGAATTCCTCGTTCAAGGGAAACAATTGCAAGTCCCTATCCCTAGCACGACCGGGGTTCAACGGATTACCCGGACCTTTCGGCCTAGGGAACACACGATGATCCGGTCAGTGTAGCGCGCGTGCGGCCCCGAACATCTAAGGGCATCACAGACCTGTTATTGCTCAATCTCGTGTGGCTAAACGCCACTAGTCCCTCTAAGAAGTTGTCTCCGACCCAATGGGTCGAGCAGCTATTTAGCAAGTAAGAGTCTCGTTCGTTATCGGAATTAACCAGACAAATCGCTCCACCAACTAAGAACGGCCATGCACCACCACCCACAGAATCAAGAAAGAGCTCTCAATCTGTCAATCCTCGCTGTGTCCGGGCCGGGTGAGATTTCCCGTGTTGAGTCAAATTAAGCCGCAGGCTCCACTCCTGGTGGTGCCCTTCCGTCAATTCCTTTAAGTTTCAGCTTTGCAACCATACTTCCCCCGGAACCCAAAGACTTTGGTTTCCCGGAAGCTGCCGGACAGTTCTTAAGTTCGACACTGCCCGATCGCTAGTCGGCATCGTTTAAGGTCAGAACTAGGACGGTATCTGATCGTCTTCGAACCTCTGACTTTCGCTCTTGATTAAAGAAAACATTCTTGGCAAATGCTTTCGCAGTCGTTCGTCTTGCGCCGATCCAAGAATTTCACCTCTAACGGCACAGTACGGATGCCCCCGTCCGTTCCTATTAATCATTACCTCGTGCTCCGAAAACCAACAAAATAGAACCGAGGTCCTATTCCATTATTCCATGCAACATTATACAAGCGTAAAGCCTGCTTTGAACACTCTAATTTTTTCAAGGTAAACTTGCCGGACCACCGCAACACTCAGTTAAGAGCACCGCGAAGGCACCGACCAACAAGAACAACGAGGCCAGTGCTAGCCTTTCGACCGACCAACCTCGCCGTCCCTATATCCAACTACGAGCTTTTCAACCGCAACAACTTAAATATACACTTTTGGAGCTGGAATTACCGCGGCTGCTGGCACCAGACTTGCCCTCCAATGGATACTCGTTAAAAAGTTTAAAGTGTACTCATTCCAATTGCAGGACCTCGTACGAGGTCTGCATTGTTATTTTTCGTCACTACCTCCCCGAGCCGGGAATGGGTAATTTGCGCGCCTGCTGCCTTCCTTGGATGTGGTAGCCGTTTCTCAGGCTCCCTCTCCGGAATCGAACCCTGATTCTCCGTCACCCGTTACAACCTCGGTAGGCCGATACCGTACCGACGATAGTTGATAGGGCAGTTGCTTTAATGAGATGTCGCCAGCACTAGGCCGTGCGATCCGCAAGCTTATCCAGAGTCACCATTGTAACGACCCGAAAGCCGGTTAGTTTTGGTCTGATAAATGCGCGCCTCACGTCAGTTCGGCGCTTTACGCATGTATTAGCTCTAGAATTGCCACAGTTATCCATGTAAAAGCGTACAATCAAATGAACCATAACTGATTTAATGAGCCATTCGCAGTTTCACTGTACGTGAGCTCGTACTTACACTTGCATGGCTTAATCTTTGAGACAAGCATATGACTACTGGCAGGATCAACCAGATAACTATCCGAGGGCGTTTAAACCCGTTGCTCGACTGAGCGTTTTTACTGTATAAATACAGACCTTTTCTATCACTCGGCTTAAAAGCCTTGCGAACGTTACTGAAAGTCGGCGCCGGCCTTTTGCTGTTTAAAGCGCCAGCCCGCGTCGACTGCAGCATGCAGCTATACAACTGACTGTTCTTTCTCCCGACCAACCGTTTGCCTTCTGCCGGTTAACTCGTCAGCAGCAACACGCCATCTGTCTGCTGCAGTTACCCGCCTCGAGCCGTGCCTGCGTCGGCTACTCGTCTCGACGACTTCGCAAAGCTATAAGCCTACCGCCGCTGGACGCTTGTAGTTTTTCATACGCTGCTCCGATGCGTTTACATAGCACGTTCGCCGCCGCTGCAATAGCCGCGCCTCGGGTGCTAAACAGTAATGCTTTAAGCCCGCTTTCTCGCCAAGTCGACCGAACGCACAAACACGTCTCTCTCACTAGTGTAAAGTAATGCATACGCGTATGATGCTCAAATGTTGTTGTTGAACTTTTTTGCCGATTTTTCCCGATTTTTTTTAAATTTCTTTGTTTCTTTTCAATTTTTTTAATATTTTAAGCTTATTTATGCTACGTTTAAATGTTTTAATACTTTTTTTATACTTTATTTAATATGTTTAAAAGAAATAAATAAAAAATAATATATATAAACTACTTTTTATAATGTTTTAAATATGTTTGTTTATTATAAATAAGCTTTATTTGTATTATTTTTTATTTAAACTTACTTTTTAAATCTTTATATTTGTTTTATCGTTTTAAGCACATTGCGATAAATATAATAAACAAACAATTGAATAAAAATAATAATAAAAAAAAAAATAAAAATAAAAACATAAGCTTATTTTATATGTTTCATTTTATTTTTATTTAATAACCTTTTCAAACCTTAATACTCGTTTTATTTTTTTAAGCAGATCGCGATAAATATAATAAACAAACAATTAAATAAAAATAAATAAAAATAAAATAAAAAAATCAAACATAAGCTTATTTTATATGTTACATTTTATTTTATTTAAAACTTACAATTTAAACCTTTGTATTTGTTCTATTCTTTTAAGCACATCGCGATAAATATAATAAGCAAACAATTAAATAAAAATAATAATAATAAAAAATCATAAACTTATTTTATATGTTTCATTTTATTTTTATTTAAACTTACTTTTTAAACCTTTATAGTTGTTTTATTTTTTAAGCACATGGCGATAAATATAATAAGCAAACAATTAAATAAAAATAATAACAAATAAATAAAACAATACAGCTAAACTATAAAAAGAAAACTAAATAACTGATAAATACTTGTAAAACATTATTTGAAAAATGTATTTTGAAACACAACACGATTGATTTATAAATAATAATATATTTTTAATTTGTGTAGTTTATTGAAAGTAGTCTCCTTATTTGCTTCTGGTTTTACTTGAGTTACACAACGTTAAATAAACATACTTAACTAAAAATACTGTCATTTTAATAAAACTAAGTACAAATACATTGAATTAACATAGAACTTTAAAAAGCCTTCGCTAGTATCTGTTGGTAACAGTAAATAACCTATTATGACTCACAATACAAGAGTGCGAAATTTATTTTTCATTTGATTTTTCAGGTATTTATTTATTTGTGGAAATAAACTTTTTTATTACATTAGAAACTAATAGAATTTTTCCTATAACTATACCTATTATTATATTTAGTATGCTTAAAAGTAATAAAATGAAACGTCGCGATTATATAATAAACAAACAATCAAACAAACAAAGAAAAAAAAAAAAAAACTATTTTTTTAAACTTATAATTTTATAATTTCAACTATATGTCTTATTTTATTTTCATTTAAACTTACTTTAAACCTCTGTATTTGTTATATATATTTCAACACAATACGATTAAACTATAAGACAAACAACAAAATAAAATAATCACATTAATAAATACACTAAGCAAATAGCTAGAATAAATATAAATAGTTCAATATATACAATATATTTCTTCCATTTTTAAGTTACTTGTTAAACATATTTATTTAAACATGTTTCTTTAGAATATAAAACTAGCAGTTCTACAAATAAAGAAATTAAAAAGCCAATACACATAACACTAACTTTTCATAAATTAGATATGCAAATATGAACAAAATAATAACTAAATTGTTAAGCTTTTGTAAACTGTGAACTTATAAACTTATAATAACAATTGCATATTCACTATTCACAATAGCTTTTTATTTAGTACACAACTGGTCTGTAAATTGTGTAGTTTATTGAAAGTATAATCCCGTTTTGCTTCTGGTTTAAATAAAGTTATACAACACATACTAAAGTAAATTAAATAAAGTAATTCACTACTATCTATTATATAAAACCAATTTACAAAATACATTAAAATAAATAAAAATGAACTTTGAACTTATAATAATAACTGCATATTCACTATTCAGAATTGCTTTAAATTTAGTACACAACTGGTCTGTAAATTGTGTAGTTTATTGAAAGTATAATCCCGTTTTGCTTCTTGTTTAAATAAAGTTATATAACACATACTAAAGTAAATTAAATAAAGTAATTCACTACTATCTATTAAATAAAACCAATTTACAAAATACATTAAATTAAGTTAAAGTGAACTTTGAACTTATAATAATAACTGCATATTCACTATTCAGAATTGCTTTAAGTTTAGTACACAACTGGTCTGTAAATTGTGTTGGTTCTATTCAAGTACTCTCCTTGTTTGTTTTGTTTTAGTTGTATCACATTCAATACACATAATAAAGTAAACCAAATAAACTCTATTAATTTAAACTAAGTACAAATACATTAAGTTAATACAAAACTTTAAAAAGCTTTTGCTAGTATCTGTTGGTAACAGTAAATAACTTATTATGACTCACAATACAAAAGTGCAAAATTTATTTTCGTTTGATTTTTCAAGTGATTTGTTTGTGGACAAAAAAACTTTTAAGTTTTAGTATAAAAGACTAATTGTATTAATTTTAACTCAGAAAATTGTACTCTACAAGATGGTGCCATTATTTTTTCGATATCTCAAACTGGTCAAACCACTTTTTTAGCGCTCTAATTGGTTTAAACAGCAAATAACGTTATCTGATTGGCTTACGTTTTTATTTGCTAATAACTAGAATTTACTTTTCTTTTAAGCGTTAAAGAAATGTAAATAAACGAGTAATATGTATAAATAGGTCAGAAAGAAAAATAGTACAAAAAGATGAATTCAAAAAGCAAAAGCCTACGGCACGTGGTATTCCCAAGCGGTCACCCATCTAAGTACTAACCACGCCCGACACTGCTTAACTTCCCAGATCGGACGAGATGGGGTGTGCTCAGTGTGGTATGGTCGTAGGCGTTTGAAAGCGTTTACAAGCCTTTATAAACCCTTCGGTTTGTTTAAAAAACCTATTTGCACTTGATTTACAATCAATTTGATATTTTAAAATTATTCCTTATAAAATTTTAACCTGAATTAACCTTTTTTTTTGTTTTTTTTTATCAACAGTTACTCCCAAACTGTACTAAAACTGTATTGTAACTGTACAAAAGTGTTTGTTTAAATAATTGTTATCTATAAATTACCTAAGACCAGGACAAGTAGAAGTAAAGTTTATTGAATTATTGAATTAAATAAATAAAATCGTAAAATAAAATAATACAATATGTTTACAATTTGTCATTGATCTATCCATTTATGTTATTGCATTACAAATACAAACATTGCATACATTCAAGAGTATTATTCATCAATCTTTTCAATATAATAAGTTTTAAATTTATATTTATTTTTAAATAATTCCTGACATTTTAGATTACCTGAGATTTTTTTTTAATTAAATTAATTTTAGTAATTATATACTTGACGTTCTATTTTGTTTAATTTGATAACTCAACCATGTTTATATTTTTTATAGTTTAACAGAACTATTAAACTAAAAGACATTACATACAGCTTCTAAAAGTTTTAAACACCTTAAAAAAGTAATATATAAAATAATTGATAAGAATATTAAACTTATAAAAATTTAGTAAAAGGTTATATAAACGTTATTTAAATTAATATAAGATAGTTAACTTATTTTTTCATTTAATGTGATATAATATAAATATATTTTGAGAGACAATTAATTAACGTAAACAATGTCATAGTGGAAACTGCATGTCTGCTAAAAACGTAAAACGCAAAACTGCTTTAATAAATCACTAAATAACAAAAAAATTGCCTGTCTAGCAGGCGTTCAAATTCAAATGACAAAGAAATTTAACTCCGGCTCTCAAGTATATGTCTTGCGTGACGACTAGCGGGACTCGATCTCACAACCTTCCGCTTATGAGTTAGCTGTCAAGACCAAAGACCCAACGCCACGACAAAGATAAAGAAATATTTTGCTATATAAATAGGTTGATTTTTATAATTTTGTCAATTACAATTACATGTCAATTACAGTGTCAATTTGAATTTAAATTAAATTAATTTTAGTAATTAAATACTTGACGTTCTAGTTTGTTTAATTTGATAACTCAACTATGTTTATTTATTTTTTACTAATTTTAAAATTATTATTATACTATATATTTGTTATATTATATTTATTTTATTACTTAAACTTATTATATACATTTAATATATAATATTATTAAATAACTTTATTAACGAATTAAAAACAAAATATTATTATTATTATGTTATTAATTTAGTGTTTTATTTTAAAGATATATTAAAGAACTAAACAGATATTACCCCTAAAAAACTTTGTTAATAATATATAAAAAGTACTCAAAGTCAGATTCGGAAATATATATACTGTTTTTTTTCATCAATATTGCAGGTCTGCGTAGCCGGGGGCTGTAATCTAGCTGCCAGCAGGCCTGAAATGGTGGCCACTATTGTTCAATGTTCAACTTCAAATTCTTTGAGATTATACTGTACTATCTATCTATTTAACAAATCTATCTAACAAATGTTGTTCAATCTAGGTTGTGGGTACTTGGGTCGAGTAATGCCTTTGACTTACAATCTGTTGTGGATTGTCAATATTTCTCTATCTATCAATAAACAAATCTATCTAATAAATGTTGTTCAATCTAGGTTGTGGGTACTTTGGTCGAGTAATGCCTTTGACTTACAATCTGTTGTTGATTGTCAACATTCCTCTATCTATCAATAATGATTATATTCAATATTAAATGTTGATTAATTCAGTTGTAAGAAAACCAGTGCGCTGGTTAGGTTGGGTAAGGCCTTCGACTTACAATCTTTGGGATTATCAACGTTCATCACAAGTACAGTAACGATCTCATTGAATTTCCAGTTGGAACATTGGATTGTAGTGGTGGCCTACTCTTTTTTGCCTAGTTTGACAAACTATTGTATATATATTGTATAACTTTATTTGTATTATTTTTTTTTTAAATTACTACTTATTATTAAAGAATTAAATTTTCTCCATTGTTTTCTCCATCGCGAACATTAAAAAAAAAAACTATGTATTTGAACTGTTTTTTATATGTTTTGTTTTATTTTTATTCAAACTTACTTTAAACCTCTGTATTTTTTATACAATACGATTAAACTATATAACAGAAAAATAATTAAATAATCAAACTATTGAATAAGCAGTTAAATAGTGTGTTTTTTTATGCTTCTTTCATTTTTAACTTACTTGTTAACCATATTTCTTTTATTAAAGTATAAAACTAACAGTTACTAAAATAAAATAATCATAAAGTCAATACACAAAACACTAACTTTTTATAATTTAAATATGCAAACATGAATATAGTTATGAAGTAAAGTTATTCAAAGCTTATAATTATGAAACTTTTGTATAATATTTTTGTTTTTTTTTTTGTAATAACTACAAAATTGGTATTTTAGTTTATTGTTAGTAACTAAATATTTATATTTATTATACTTAAAAAAAAACTTCTATACTAACTCTAATTTCAAAGCATATTAAAACATACAAATTTTACCAACTAAATATTTATTTTTATTTTTATTATTATAACTTTCAAACATAAGCTTGTATACCTTATATACCTATATACCTCATATAGGAGGCTTGACATAACATAACATTATTTAATTCTTTTTGTTTGAAATAAACTCATTTAGTTATTAGTAAATTACAACATAAATGTTTATAACAATAAAACTAAGATTTAGCTTTTGAGTTAGTAAACTTTGATAGTTTTCTTTTAATAGTTTAATAGTCCTTATTTAAGTTCAAACAAAATTGCTATATATTTAATACACATACAAAAGTAAACTAAGTAAACGTAATTCAATAGTTTCTATTAAGTAAAATTTATTACAAATACATTAAGTTAATACAAAACTTTAAGAAGCTTTTGCTAGTATCTGTTGGTAACAGTAAATAACTTATTATGACTCACAATACAAAAGTGCAAAATTTATTTTCGTTTGATTTTTCAAGTGATTTGTTTGTGGACAAAAAAACTTTTAAGTTTTAGTATAAAAGACTAATTGTATTAATTTTAACTCAGAAAATTGTACTCTACAAGATGGTGCAATTATTTTTTCGATATCTCAAACTGGTCAAACCACTTTTTTAGCGCTCTAATTGGTTTAAACAGCAAATAACGTTATCTGATTGGCTTACGTTTTTATTTGCTAATAACTAGAAGTTACTTTTCTTTTAAGCGTTAAAAAAATGTAAATAAACGAGTAATAAGTATAAATAGGTCAGAAAGAAAAATAGTACAAAAAAGATGAATTCAAAAAGCAAAAGCCTACGGCACGTGGTATTCCCAAGCGGTCACCCATCTAAGTACTAACCACGCCCGACACTGCTTAACTTCCCAGATCGGACGAGATGGGGTGTGCTCAGTGTGGTATGGTCGTAGGCGTCTGAAACCGTTTACAAGCCTTTATAAACCCTTCGGTTTGTTTAAAAAACCTATTTGCACTTGATTTACAATCGATTTGATATTTTAAAATTAATCCTTATAAAATTTTAACTTGATGTAAGTATTTTTTTTATTAATACCTTTTTTTTTTGGTGTTTTAATTACAATTACTCCCTGTAACTTTATTTAAGACTTTGTTTAAAAGATTGTTAACTATATTCTATATTAAATACTATGATAATTAGAAGTAAAGTTTATTAAGTAAACTAGATTAGATTAAACTAAATAAAAAATATTGTTAAAATAAACATGTTGTGTTTAGTTTGTTTTACTATTTCTCATTGTTCTATTTATAGATGGTATTGTTTTACTTCAAGAATATTTATAGTTAGTTTCTAAGGAATATCTCATACTACATCAGATTTTACGATTAACTTAATTTTAGGTAATAAAATATTTGACGTTTAATTTAATAACTCAACTATGTTTATGTTATAAAATGATAGTATATAATACACATACATTATAATGTAATAATATAACTAGTTGTATAGTAT
>NW_028139666.1:20000-30000 GCF_965202585.1 Thalia democratica
TTCCAGCGATCAACACGCAGCCTGTCCGAAGACCGACGCGGAATCTCTCCTCGGTCGCCGAGCCGAAGCTAATCGAACGCCTATAACACTCTTCCGAAGAAGAGCTACCTTGCGAACGACCAAAGTCAGCCCAGCAACCGGTCGCGGCCCTCGCCGAACGCTAGTGCAGCGCCGCGACGCCAGCGCAACCGTAAGAGTCTCCGAAGATCACTCAAACAGTAGGACAGCTCTCGCAGCGCCTGAAAACGTCCGGCGACTCGATGGGCGCCTCCGTTTGCCTCCAAGCGGTTTCACGTACTCTTTAACTCTCTCTTCAAAGTGCTTTTCAACTTTCCCTCACGGTACTTGTTCGCTATCGGTCTCGAGCCAGTATTTAGCCTTAGATGGAGTTTACCACCCGCTTAGGGCTGCATTTCCAAACAACCCGACTCCGGGAAAACCGCTAGGACGAATTACGACCGCCGCCAAGGGCCTAACACCCGCTCTGGGAAAAGGCCTCGATCAGAAGAACGTGGGCAGTCGTTGGTTCGCCGCATGCTGAATTCCATACGCTACATTTCCTCGCCCTCCAAAAAGGCTCGGATTTAGCGCTGGGCTTATCCCGCTTCACTCGCCGTTACTAGGGGAATCCTTGTTAGTTTCTTTTCCTCCGCTTAGTGATATGCTTAAGTTCAGCGGGTCGTCCCGCCCGATCTCAGGTCAAAAGTGATGTACTATAAAAGTACATGCGCTTTGTACGTCGGCCTTTTGAAGTCACTTAACTTATTCTCGAGCACCTACCGTCGTTGCTACCTCCCCGAGGCCAGCAGGCTGCTCACGCTTCAGCTGTGAAATCGCCAGACCAGCTGTCTTTGACGACACGCTCCTTAATTAAGAAACGAGTCGCAGGCACTTTCAAACTAATGAAAGGATCGGTGTGTTAAAGACCCTGAGACGGACGTGGCCCCAGGATTACCCGAGGCCGCAATACGCGTTCAGAATATCGATGCTCAATGTGTCCTGCAATTCACATTACTTCTCGGAGCTAGCTCCGTCCTTCATCGACGCTCGAGCCGAGTGATCCACCGCTAAGAGATCTCTCGTGTTAATCAATCTCAATGCAACCAAAAAATCGTGTTCAAAAAGAAGCGGCCGCGCCAGCACTTGCGTGCTGAATTATTACTCCCGCTGTCAGGAAGCAACGCGACCGAACTATAACAGTTACAGGGCTCGGTCCCTTCTTAAAAGAAGAGACGTCGCTTGAAATCAAATTTCGATTCGTTAATGATCCTTCCGCAGGTTCACCTACGGAAACCTTGTTACGACTTTTACTTCCTCTAAATGATCAAGTTCGATCGTCTTTTCGAACACCGGCGAGTGCGTTGCCGCACGTACCAGGCTCAATCGGAGGACCTCACTAAACCATTCAATCGGTAGTAGCGACGGGCGGTGTGTACAAAGGGCAGGGACGTAATCAACGCAAGCTAATGACTCGCGCTTACTGGGAATTCCTCGTTCAAGGGAAACAATTGCAAGTCCCTATCCCTAGCACGACCGGGGTTCAACGGATTACCCGGACCTTTCGGCCTAGGGAACACACGATGATCCGGTCAGTGTAGCGCGCGTGCGGCCCCGAACATCTAAGGGCATCACAGACCTGTTATTGCTCAATCTCGTGTGGCTAAACGCCACTAGTCCCTCTAAGAAGTTGTCTCCGACCCAATGGGTCGAGCAGCTATTTAGCAAGTAAGAGTCTCGTTCGTTATCGGAATTAACCAGACAAATCGCTCCACCAACTAAGAACGGCCATGCACCACCACCCACAGAATCAAGAAAGAGCTCTCAATCTGTCAATCCTCGCTGTGTCCGGGCCGGGTGAGATTTCCCGTGTTGAGTCAAATTAAGCCGCAGGCTCCACTCCTGGTGGTGCCCTTCCGTCAATTCCTTTAAGTTTCAGCTTTGCAACCATACTTCCCCCGGAACCCAAAGACTTTGGTTTCCCGGAAGCTGCCGGACAGTTCTTAAGTTCGACACTGCCCGATCGCTAGTCGGCATCGTTTAAGGTCAGAACTAGGACGGTATCTGATCGTCTTCGAACCTCTGACTTTCGCTCTTGATTAAAGAAAACATTCTTGGCAAATGCTTTCGCAGTCGTTCGTCTTGCGCCGATCCAAGAATTTCACCTCTAACGGCACAGTACGGATGCCCCCGTCCGTTCCTATTAATCATTACCTCGTGCTCCGAAAACCAACAAAATAGAACCGAGGTCCTATTCCATTATTCCATGCAACATTATACAAGCGTAAAGCCTGCTTTGAACACTCTAATTTTTTCAAGGTAAACTTGCCGGACCACCGCAACACTCAGTTAAGAGCACCGCGAAGGCACCGACCAACAAGAACAACGAGGCCAGTGCTAGCCTTTCGACCGACCAACCTCGCCGTCCCTATATCCAACTACGAGCTTTTCAACCGCAACAACTTAAATATACACTTTTGGAGCTGGAATTACCGCGGCTGCTGGCACCAGACTTGCCCTCCAATGGATACTCGTTAAAAAGTTTAAAGTGTACTCATTCCAATTGCAGGACCTCGTACGAGGTCTGCATTGTTATTTTTCGTCACTACCTCCCCGAGCCGGGAATGGGTAATTTGCGCGCCTGCTGCCTTCCTTGGATGTGGTAGCCGTTTCTCAGGCTCCCTCTCCGGAATCGAACCCTGATTCTCCGTCACCCGTTACAACCTCGGTAGGCCGATACCGTACCGACGATAGTTGATAGGGCAGTTGCTTTAATGAGATGTCGCCAGCACTAGGCCGTGCGATCCGCAAGCTTATCCAGAGTCACCATTGTAACGACCCGAAAGCCGGTTAGTTTTGGTCTGATAAATGCGCGCCTCACGTCAGTTCGGCGCTTTACGCATGTATTAGCTCTAGAATTGCCACAGTTATCCATGTAAAAGCGTACAATCAAATGAACCATAACTGATTTAATGAGCCATTCGCAGTTTCACTGTACGTGAGCTCGTACTTACACTTGCATGGCTTAATCTTTGAGACAAGCATATGACTACTGGCAGGATCAACCAGATAACTATCCGAGGGCGTTTAAACCCGTTGCTCGACTGAGCGTTTTTACTGTATAAATACAGACCTTTTCTATCACTCGGCTTAAAAGCCTTGCGAACGTTACTGAAAGTCGGCGCCGGCCTTTTGCTGTTTAAAGCGCCAGCCCGCGTCGACTGCAGCATGCAGCTATACAACTGACTGTTCTTTCTCCCGACCAACCGTTTGCCTTCTGCCGGTTAACTCGTCAGCAGCAACACGCCATCTGTCTGCTGCAGTTACCCGCCTCGAGCCGTGCCTGCCTGCGTCGGCTACTCGTCTCGACGACTTCGCAAAGCTATAAGCCTACCGCCGCTGGACGCTTGTAGTTTTTCATACGCTGCTCCAATGCGTTTACATAGCACGTTCGCCGCCGCTGCAATAGCCGCGCCTCGGGTGCTAAACAGTAATGCTTTAAGCCCGCTTTCTCGCCAAGTCGACCGAACGCACAAACACGTCTCTCTCACTAGTGTAAAGTAATGCATACGTGTATGATGCTCAAATGTTGCTGTTGAACTTTTTTTGCCGATTTTTTTCAATTTGTTTGTTTCTTTTCAATTATTTTAATGTTTTAAGCTTATTTATGCTACGTTTAAATGTTTTAATACTTTTTTTATACTTTATTTAATATGTTTAAAAGAAATAAATAAAAAATAATATATATAAACTACTTTTTTTAATGTTTTAAATATGTTTGTTTATTATAAATAAACTTTATTTGTATTATTTTTTATTTAAACTTACTTTTTAAATCTTTATACTTGTTTTATCGTTTTAAGCACATTGCGATAAATATAATAAACAAAAAATTGAATGAAAATAATAATAATAATAAAAAAAAAAAAAAAACATAAGCTTATTTTATATGTTTCATTTTATTTTTATTTAAACTTACCTTTCAAACCTTAATACTCGTTTTATTTTTTTAAGCAGATCGCGATAAATATAATAAACAAACAATTAAATAAAAATAAATAAAAATAAAATAAAAAAATCAAACAAAAGCTTATTTTATATGTTTCATTTTATCTTTATTTAAACTTCCTTTTAAACCTTTATAGTTGTTTTATTTTTTAAGCACATCGCGATAGATATAATAAACAAACAATGAAATAAAAATAATAATAATAATAATAATAAATCATAAGCTTATTTTGTATGTTTCATTTTATTTTATTTAAAACTTACAATTTAAACCTTTGTATTTGTTCTATTCTTTTAAGCACATCGCGATAAATATAATAAGCAAACAATTAAATAAAAATAAAATAAAAAAATCAAACATAAGCTTATTTTATATGTTTCATTTTATATTTATTTAAACTTACTTTTTAAACCTTTATAGTTGTTTTATTTTTCAAGCACATCGCGATAGATATAATAAACAAACAATGAAATAAAAATAATAAAAATGATAATAAAAAATCATAAGCTTATTTTGTATGTTTCATTTTATTTTATTTAAAACTTACATTTTTATTTATTTAAACCTTTGTATTTGTTCTATTCTTTTAAGCACATCGCGATAAATATGTTAAGCAAACAATTAAATAAAAATAATAATAATAATAAAAAAATCATAAATTTATTTTATATGTTTCATTTTATTTTTATTTAAACTTACTTTTTAAATCTTTATAGTTGTTTTATTTTTTAAGCACATGGCGATAAATATAATAAGCAAACAATTAAATAAAGATAATAACAAATAAATAAAACAATACGGCTAAACTATAAAAAGAAAACTAAATAACTGATAAATACTTGTAAATCATTATTTGAAAAATTTATTTTGAAACACAACACGATTGATTTATAAATAATAATATATTTTTAATTTGTGTAGTTCATTTAAAGTAGTCTCCCTTTTTGCTTCTGGTTTTATTAGAGTTATATATAACAATAAATTGTGTAGTTCATTTAAAGTAGTCTCCCTTTTTGCTTCTGGTTTTATTAGAGTTATATATAACAATAAATTGTGTAGTTTATTTAAAGTAGTCTCCCTTTTTGCTTCTAGTTTAATTAAAGTTATATAACACATACTATAGTAAGTTAAAAAAACTATAGTAACTTTATAAAACTACTTTATAAAATACATTTGTATAATTTAATAACTTTAAAATAACTATCAAGAATAAAATAGAATAGAATAGCTTTAAGTTTAGTATACAATTGGTATGTAAATTGTGTAGTTTATTGAAAGTAGTCTCCTTATTTGCTTCTGGTTTTACTTGAGTTACATAACGTTAAATAAACATACTTAATAAACGTAACCATCAATACTGTCATTTTAATAAAACTAAGTACAAATACATTGAATTAACATAGAACTTTAAAAAGCCTTCGCTAGTATCTGTTGGTAACAGTAAATAACCTATTATGACTCACAATACAAGAGTGCGAAATTTATTTTTCATTTGATTTTTCAGGTATTTATTTATTTGTGGAAATAAACTTTTTTATTACGTTAGAAACTAATTGAATTTTTCCTCTAACTATGCCTATTATTATATTTAGTATGCTTAAAAGTAATAAAATGAAACGTCGCGATTATATAATAAACAAACAATCAAACAAACAAAGAAATAAAAAAAAATATTTTTTTAAACTTATATTTCAACTATATGTCTTATTTTATTTTCATTTAAACTTACTTTAAACCTCTGTATTTGTTAAATATATTTCAACACAATACGATTAAACTATAAGACAAACAACAAAATAAAATAATCACATTAATAAATACACTAAGCAAATAGCTAGAATAAATATAAATAGTTCAATATATACAATATATTTCTTCCATTTTTAAGTTACTTGTTAAACATATTTATTTAAAAATGTTTCTTTAGAATATAAAACTAACAGTTGTACAAATAAAGAAATTAAAAAGCCAAAACACATAACACTAACTTTTCATAAATTAGATATGCAAATATGAACAAAATAATAACTAAATTGTAAAGCTTTTGTAAACTGTGAACTTATAAACTTATAATAATAATTGCATATTCACTATTCACAATAGCTTTTTATTTAGTACACAACTGGTCTGTAAATTGTGTAGTTTATTGAAAGTATAATCCCGTTTTGCTTCTGGTTTAAATTAAGTTATACAACACATACTAAAGTAAATTAAATAAAGTAATTCACTACTATCTATTAAATAAAACCAATTTACAAAATACATTAATTTAAATTAAATTGAACTTTGAACTTATAATAATAATTGCATATTCACTATTCAGAATTTCTTTAAATTTAGTACACAACTGGTCTGTAAATTGTGTTGGTTCTATTCAAGTACTCTCCTTGTTTGTTTTGTTTTAGTTGTATTTATTTTTAGATACTAGCACATTCAATACACATAATAAAGTAAACCAAATAAACTCTATTAATTTAAACTAAGTACAAATACATTAAGTTAATACAAAACTTTTAAAAGCTTTTGCTAGTATCTGTTGGTAACAGTAAATAACTTATTATGACTCACAATACAAAAGTGCAAAATTTATTTTCGTTTGATTTTTCAAGTAGCCACGCTTTTATTTGTTTGTGGACAAAAAGACTTTAAAGTTTTAGTATAAAAAAACTAATTGTATTAATTTTAACTCAGAAAATTGTACTCTACAAGATGGTGCCATTATTTTTTCGATATCTCAAACTGGTCAAACCACTTTTTTAGCGCTCTAATTGGTTTAAACAGCAAATAACGTTATCTGATAGGCTTGAGTTTTTATTTGCTAATAACTAGAATTTACTTTTCTTTTAAGCGTTAAAGAAATGTAAATAAACGAGTAATAAGTATAAATAGGTCAGAAAGAAAAATAGTACAATATATTCAAAAAAGATGAATTCAAAAAGCAAAAGCCTACGGCACGTGGTATTCCCAAGCGGTCACCCATCTAAGTACTAACCACGCCCGACACTGCTTAACTTCCCAGATCGGACGAGATGGGGTGTGCTCAGTGTGGTATGGTCGTAGGCGTTTGAAAGCGTTTACAAGCCTTTATAAACCCTTCGGTTTGTTTAAAAAACCTATTTGCACTTGATTTACAATCGATTTGATATTTTAAAATTATTCCTTATAAAATTTTAACCTGAATTAACTTTTTTTTTGTTTTTTTAATCAACAGTTACTCCCAAACTGTACTAAAACTGTATTGTAACTGTACAAAAGTGTTTGTTTAAATTATTGTTATCTATAAATTACCTAAGACCAGGACAAGTAGAAGTAAAGTTTATTGAATTATTAAATAAATAAAATAAAATCGTAAAATAAAATAATACAATATGTTTACAATTTGTCATTGATCTATCCATTTATGTTATTGCATTACAAATACAAACATTGCATACATTCAAGAGTATTATTCATCAATCTTTTCAATATAATAAGTTTTAAATTTATATTTATTTTTAAATAATTCCTGACATTTTAGATTACCTGAGATTTTTTTTAATTAAATTAATTTTAGTAATTAAATACTTGACGTTCTATTTTGTTTAATTTGATAACTCAACCATGTTTATTTTTTTTTACTAATTTAAAGAACTATTAAACTAAAAGACATTACATACAGCTTCTAAAAGTTTTAAACACCTTAAAAAATATTATTATTTTAAAGATATATTAAAGAACTAAACAGATATTACTCCTAAAAAATCTTGTTAATAATATATAAAAAGTACTCAAAGTCAGACTCGGAAATATATATACTGTTGTATATCTTACTTGAAGTTCACTGTAATTGACACTGAAAAATTGACACTTGAAGTTCACTGAAAAATCAACCTATTTATATAGCAAAATATTTCTTTATCTTTGTCGTGGCGCGGTGGGTCAGTGGTCTTATCAGCTGACTCATAAGCAGAAGGTTGAGAGATCGAATCCCGCTAGTCGTCACGAAACACCACTATCGTTCAATGTTCGGGCTTCAAATTCTTTGAGATTATACTGTACTATTTATCTATCTAACTAATCTATCTAACAAATGTTGTTCAATCTAGGTTGTGGGTACTTGGGTCGAGTAATGCCTTTGACTTACAATCTGTTGTGGATTGACAATATTCCTCTATCTATCAATAAACAAATCTATCTAATAAATGTTGATCAATCTAGGTTGTGGGTACTTGGGTCGAGTAATGCCTTTGACCTACAATCTGTTGTTGATTGTCAACATTCCTCTATCTATCAATAATGATTATATTCAATATTAAATGTTGATTAATTCAGTTGTAAGAAAACCAGTGCGCTGGTTAGGTTGGGTAAGGCCTTCGACTTACAATCTTGGGGATTATCAACGTTCATCACAAGTACAGTAACGATCTCATTGAATTTCCAGTTGGAACATTGGATTGTAGTGGTGGCCTACTTTGTAGGTTTTTTGCCTAGTTTGTTTTTTGCCTAGTAGTGTTTGCCTAGTTTGACAAACTATTGTATATATATTGTATAACTTTATTTGTATTATTTTTTATTTAAATTACTACTTATTATTAAAGAATTAAATTTTCTTAGAAAAAAAAACTATGTATTTGAACTCTCTGTATTTTTTATACAATACGATTAAACTATATAACAGAAAAATAATTAAATAATCAAACTATTGAATAAGCAGTTAATTAGTGTGTTTTTTTATGCTTCTTTCATTTTTAACTTACTTGTTAACCATATTTCTTTTATTAAAGTATAAAACTAACAGTTACTAAAATAAAATAATCATAAAGTCAATACACAAAACACTAACTTTTTATGAAGTAAAGTTATTCAAAGCTTATAATTATGAAGCTTTTGTATAATATTTCAATTACAGTGAACTTTAAGTAAGATAAGTTTTTTTTTTGTAATAACTACAAAATTGGTATTTTAGTTTATTATTAGTAACTAAATATTTATATTTATTATATTTAAAAAAAAACTTCTATACTAACTCTAATTTGCATATTAAAACATACAAATTTTACCAACTAAGTATTTATTTTTATTTTTCTTATTATAATTTTCAAACATAAGCTTGTATACCTTATATACCTATATACCTCATATAGTAGGCTTGACATAACATAACATTATTTAAATCTTTTTGTTTGAAATAAACTCATTTAGTTATTAGTAAATTACAACATAAATGTTTATAACAATAAAACTAAGATTTAGCTTTTGAGTTAGTAAACTTTGATAGTTTTCTTTTAATAGTTTAATAGTCCTTATTCAAACAAAATTGCTATATATTTAATACACATACAAAAGTAAACTAAGTAAACGTAATTCAATAGTTTCTATTAAGTAAAAGTAATTACAAATACATTAAGTTAATACAAAACTTTAAAAAGCTTTTGCTAGTATCTGTTGGTAACAGTAAATAACTTATTATGACTCACAATACAAAAGTGCAAAATTTATTTTCGTTTGATTTTTCAAGTAGCCACGCTTTTATTTGTTTTTGGACAAAAAAACTTTAAAGTTTTAGTATAAAAGACTAATTGTATTAATTTTAACTCAGAAAATTGTACTCTACAAGATGGTGCCATTTTTTTTTCGATATCTCAAACTGGTCAAACCACTTTTTTAGCGCTCTAATTGGTTTAAACAGCAAATAACGTTATCTGATTGGCTTGAGTTTTTATTTGCTAATAACTAGAATTTACTTTTCTTTTAAGCGTTAAAGAAATGTAAATAAACGAGTAATAAGTATAAATAGGTCAGAAAGAAAAATAGTACAAAAAAGATGAATTCAAAAAGCAAAAGCCTACGGCACGTGGTATTCCCAAGCGGTCACCCATCTAAGTACTAACCACGCCCGACACTGCTTAACTTCCCAGATCGGACGAGATGGGGTGTGCTCAGTGTGGTATGGTCGTAGGCGTTTGAGAGCGTTTACAAGCCTTTATAAACCCTTCGGTTTGTTTAAAAAACCTA
>NW_028139666.1:35000-45000 GCF_965202585.1 Thalia democratica
GGAAGGAACCAGCTACTAGATGGTTCGATTAGTCTTTCGCCCCTATGCCCAAATTCGACGATCGATTTGCACGTCAGAACCGCTACGGCCCTCCACCAGAGTTTCCTCTGGCTTCAGCCTGTTCAGGCATAGTTCACCATCTTTCGGGTCCCAACAAGCACGCTCTTGCTCGACCCCTAGGACGCGGCCTATGGGATCGGCCGGCGATGCGCCTAATGAAAGGATCTCGCCTCGTTTGCCTTCACTGTGCTTTCGGGTTTCGTACTGCCCAACACCTCGCGCGCGTGTTAGACTCCTTGGTCCGTGTTTCAAGACGGGTCGGAGACGTGGCCAGCTTAAGCCGCAGACCCCTGGCGTCTGAGCGCTAACGCGAAGAAGGCCTTGTACAAACTCTAGAGACTGCGAGCAGTTTCCAAAGCCGTGTTCCAGCGATCAACACGCAGCCTGTCCGAAGACCGACGCGGAATCTCTCCTCGGTCGCCGAGCCGAAGCTAATCGAACGCCTATAACACTCTTCCGAAGAAGAGCTACCTTGCGAACGACCAAAGTCAGCCCAGCAACCGGTCGCGGCCCTCGCCGAACGCTAGTGCAGCGCCGCGACGCCAGCGCAACCGTAAGAGTCTCCGAAGATCACTCAAACAGTAGGACAGCTCTCGCAGCGCCTGAAAACGTCCGGCGACTCGATGGGCGCCTCCGTTTGCCTCCAAGCGGTTTCACGTACTCTTTAACTCTCTCTTCAAAGTGCTTTTCAACTTTCCCTCACGGTACTTGTTCGCTATCGGTCTCGAGCCAGTATTTAGCCTTAGATGGAGTTTACCACCCGCTTAGGGCTGCATTTCCAAACAACCCGACTCCGGGAAAACCGCTAGGACGAATTACGACCGCCGCCAAGGGCCTAACACCCGCTCTGGGAAAAGGCCTCGATCAGAAGAACGTGGGCAGTCGTTGGTTCGCCGCATGCTGAATTCCATACGCTACATTTCCTCGCCCTCCAAAAAGGCTCGGATTTAGCGCTGGGCTTATCCCGCTTCACTCGCCGTTACTAGGGGAATCCTTGTTAGTTTCTTTTCCTCCGCTTAGTGATATGCTTAAGTTCAGCGGGTCGTCCCGCCCGATCTCAGGTCAAAAGTGATGTACTATAAAAGTACATGCGCTTTGTACGTCGGCCTTTTGAAGTCACTTAACTTATTCTCGAGCACCTACCGTCGTTGCTACCTCACCCGAGGCCAGCAGGCTGCTCACGCTTCAGCTGTGAAATCGCCAGACCAGCTGTCTTTGACGACACGCTCCTTAATACAGAAACGAGTCGCAGGCACTTTCAAACTAATGAAAGGATCGGTGGTTAAAGACCCTGAGACGGACGTGGCCCCAGGATTACCCGAGGCCGCAATACGCGTTCAGAATATCGATGCTCAATGTGTCCTGCAATTCACATTACTTCTCGGAGCTAGCTCCGTCCTTCATCGACGCTCGAGCCGAGTGATCCACCGCTAAGAGATCTCTCGTGTTAATCAATCTCAATGCAACCAAAAAATCGTGTTCAAAAAGAAGCGGCCGCGCCAGCACTTGCGTGCTGAATTATTACTCCCGCTGTCAGGAAGCAACGCGACCGAACTATAACAGTTACAGGGCTCGGTCCCTTCTTAAAAGAAGAGACGTCGCTTGAAATCAAATTTCGATTCGTTAATGATCCTTCCGCAGGTTCACCTACGGAAACCTTGTTACGACTTTTACTTCCTCTAAATGATCAAGTTCGATCGTCTTTTCGAACACCGGCGAGTGCGTTGCCGCACGTACCAGGCTCAATCGGAGGACCTCACTAAACCATTCAATCGGTAGTAGCGACGGGCGGTGTGTACAAAGGGCAGGGACGTAATCAACGCAAGCTAATGACTCGCGCTTACTGGGAATTCCTCGTTCAAGGGAAACAATTGCAAGTCCCTATCCCTAGCACGACCGGGGTTCAACGGATTACCCGGACCTTTCGGCCTAGGGAACACACGATGATCCGGTCAGTGTAGCGCGCGTGCGGCCCCGAACATCTAAGGGCATCACAGACCTGTTATTGCTCAATCTCGTGTGGCTAAACGCCACTAGTCCCTCTAAGAAGTTGTCTCCGACCCAATGGGTCGAGCAGCTATTTAGCAAGTAAGAGTCTCGTTCGTTATCGGAATTAACCAGACAAATCGCTCCACCAACTAAGAACGGCCATGCACCACCACCCACAGAATCAAGAAAGAGCTCTCAATCTGTCAATCCTCGCTGTGTCCGGGCCGGGTGAGATTTCCCGTGTTGAGTCAAATTAAGCCGCAGGCTCCACTCCTGGTGGTGCCCTTCCGTCAATTCCTTTAAGTTTCAGCTTTGCAACCATACTTCCCCCGGAACCCAAAGACTTTGGTTTCCCGGAAGCTGCCGGACAGTTCTTAAGTTCGACACTGCCCGATCGCTAGTCGGCATCGTTTAAGGTCAGAACTAGGACGGTATCTGATCGTCTTCGAACCTCTGACTTTCGCTCTTGATTAAAGAAAACATTCTTGGCAAATGCTTTCGCAGTCGTTCGTCTTGCGCCGATCCAAGAATTTCACCTCTAACGGCACAGTACGGATGCCCCCGTCCGTTCCTATTAATCATTACCTCGTGCTCCGAAAACCAACAAAATAGAACCGAGGTCCTATTCCATTATTCCATGCAACATTATACAAGCGTAAAGCCTGCTTTGAACACTCTAATTTTTTCAAGGTAAACTTGCCGGACCACCGCAACACTCAGTTAAGAGCACCGCGAAGGCACCGACCAACAAGAACAACGAGGCCAGTGCTAGCCTTTCGACCGACCAACCTCGCCGTCCCTATATCCAACTACGAGCTTTTCAACCGCAACAACTTAAATATACACTTTTGGAGCTGGAATTACCGCGGCTGCTGGCACCAGACTTGCCCTCCAATGGATACTCGTTAAAAAGTTTAAAGTGTACTCATTCCAATTGCAGGACCTCGTACGAGGTCTGCATTGTTATTTTTCGTCACTACCTCCCCGAGCCGGGAATGGGTAATTTGCGCGCCTGCTGCCTTCCTTGGATGTGGTAGCCGTTTCTCAGGCTCCCTCTCCGGAATCGAACCCTGATTCTCCGTCACCCGTTACAACCTCGGTAGGCCGATACCGTACCGACGATAGTTGATAGGGCAGTTGCTTTAATGAGATGTCGCCAGCACTAGGCCGTGCGATCCGCAAGCTTATCCAGAGTCACCATTGTAACGACCCGAAAGCCGGTTAGTTTTGGTCTGATAAATGCGCGCCTCACGTCAGTTCGGCGCTTTACGCATGTATTAGCTCTAGAATTGCCACAGTTATCCATGTAAAAGCGTACAATCAAATGAACCATAACTGATTTAATGAGCCATTCGCAGTTTCACTGTACGTGAGCTCGTACTTACACTTGCATGGCTTAATCTTTGAGACAAGCATATGACTACTGGCAGGATCAACCAGATAACTATCCGAGGGCGTTTAAACCCGTTGCTCGACTGAGCGTTTTTACTGTATAAATACAGACCTTTTCTATCACTCGGCTTAAAAGCCTTGCGAACGTTACTGAAAGTCGGCGCCGGCCTTTTGCTGTTTAAAGCGCCAGCCCGCGTCGACTGCAGCATGCAGCTATACAACTGACTGTTCTTTCTCCCGACCAACCGTTTGCCTTCTGCCGGTTAACTCGTCAGCAGCAACACGCCATCTGTCTGCTGCAGTTACCCGCCTCGAGCCGTGCCTGCCTGCGTCGGCTACTCGTCTCGACGACTTCGCAAAGCTATAAGCCTACCGCCGCTGGACGCTTGTAGTTTTTCATACGCTGCTCCAATGCGTTTACATAGCACGTTCGCCGCCGCTGCAATAGCCGCGCCTCGGGTGCTAAACAGTAATGCTTTAAGCCCGCTTTCTCGCCAAGTCGACCGAACGCACAAACACGTCTCTCTCACTAGTGTAAAGTAATGCATACGTGTATGATGCTCAAATGTTGCTGTTGAACTTTTTTTGCCGATTTTTTTCAATTTGTTTGTTTCTTTTCAATTATTTTAATGTTTTAAGCTTATTTATGCTACGTTTAAATGTTTTAATACTTTTTTTATACTTTATTTAATATGTTTAAAAGAAATAAATAAAAAATAATATATATAAACTACTTTTTTTAATGTTTTAAATATGTTTGTTTATTATAAATAAACTTTATTTGTATTATTTTTTATTTAAACTTACTTTTTAAATCTTTATACTTGTTTTATCGTTTTAAGCACATTGCGATAAATATAATAAACAAAAAATTGAATGAAAATAATAATAATAATAAAAAAAAAAAAAAAACATAAGCTTATTTTATATGTTTCATTTTATTTTTATTTAAACTTACCTTTCAAACCTTAATACTCGTTTTATTTTTTTAAGCAGATCGCGATAAATATAATAAACAAACAATTAAATAAAAATAAATAAAAATAAAATAAAAAAATCAAACAAAAGCTTATTTTATATGTTTCATTTTATCTTTATTTAAACTTCCTTTTAAACCTTTATAGTTGTTTTATTTTTTAAGCACATCGCGATAGATATAATAAACAAACAATGAAATAAAAATAATAATAATAATAATAATAAATCATAAGCTTATTTTGTATGTTTCATTTTATTTTATTTAAAACTTACAATTTAAACCTTTGTATTTGTTCTATTCTTTTAAGCACATCGCGATAAATATAATAAGCAAACAATTAAATAAAAATAAAATAAAAAAATCAAACATAAGCTTATTTTATATGTTTCATTTTATATTTATTTAAACTTACTTTTTAAACCTTTATAGTTGTTTTATTTTTCAAGCACATCGCGATAGATATAATAAACAAACAATGAAATAAAAATAATAAAAATGATAATAAAAAATCATAAGCTTATTTTGTATGTTTCATTTTATTTTATTTAAAACTTACATTTTTATTTATTTAAACCTTTGTATTTGTTCTATTCTTTTAAGCACATCGCGATAAATATGTTAAGCAAACAATTAAATAAAAATAATAATAATAATAAAAAAATCATAAATTTATTTTATATGTTTCATTTTATTTTTATTTAAACTTACTTTTTAAATCTTTATAGTTGTTTTATTTTTTAAGCACATGGCGATAAATATAATAAGCAAACAATTAAATAAAGATAATAACAAATAAATAAAACAATACGGCTAAACTATAAAAAGAAAACTAAATAACTGATAAATACTTGTAAATCATTATTTGAAAAATTTATTTTGAAACACAACACGATTGATTTATAAATAATAATATATTTTTAATTTGTGTAGTTCATTTAAAGTAGTCTCCCTTTTTGCTTCTGGTTTTATTAGAGTTATATATAACAATAAATTGTGTAGTTCATTTAAAGTAGTCTCCCTTTTTGCTTCTGGTTTTATTAGAGTTATATATAACAATAAATTGTGTAGTTTATTTAAAGTAGTCTCCCTTTTTGCTTCTAGTTTAATTAAAGTTATATAACACATACTATAGTAAGTTAAAAAAACTATAGTAACTTTATAAAACTACTTTATAAAATACATTTGTATAATTTAATAACTTTAAAATAACTATCAAGAATAAAATAGAATAGAATAGCTTTAAGTTTAGTATACAATTGGTATGTAAATTGTGTAGTTTATTGAAAGTAGTCTCCTTATTTGCTTCTGGTTTTACTTGAGTTACATAACGTTAAATAAACATACTTAATAAACGTAACCATCAATACTGTCATTTTAATAAAACTAAGTACAAATACATTGAATTAACATAGAACTTTAAAAAGCCTTCGCTAGTATCTGTTGGTAACAGTAAATAACCTATTATGACTCACAATACAAGAGTGCGAAATTTATTTTTCATTTGATTTTTCAGGTATTTATTTATTTGTGGAAATAAACTTTTTTATTACGTTAGAAACTAATTGAATTTTTCCTCTAACTATGCCTATTATTATATTTAGTATGCTTAAAAGTAATAAAATGAAACGTCGCGATTATATAATAAACAAACAATCAAACAAACAAAGAAATAAAAAAAAATATTTTTTTAAACTTATATTTCAACTATATGTCTTATTTTATTTTCATTTAAACTTACTTTAAACCTCTGTATTTGTTAAATATATTTCAACACAATACGATTAAACTATAAGACAAACAACAAAATAAAATAATCACATTAATAAATACACTAAGCAAATAGCTAGAATAAATATAAATAGTTCAATATATACAATATATTTCTTCCATTTTTAAGTTACTTGTTAAACATATTTATTTAAAAATGTTTCTTTAGAATATAAAACTAACAGTTGTACAAATAAAGAAATTAAAAAGCCAAAACACATAACACTAACTTTTCATAAATTAGATATGCAAATATGAACAAAATAATAACTAAATTGTAAAGCTTTTGTAAACTGTGAACTTATAAACTTATAATAATAATTGCATATTCACTATTCACAATAGCTTTTTATTTAGTACACAACTGGTCTGTAAATTGTGTAGTTTATTGAAAGTATAATCCCGTTTTGCTTCTGGTTTAAATTAAGTTATACAACACATACTAAAGTAAATTAAATAAAGTAATTCACTACTATCTATTAAATAAAACCAATTTACAAAATACATTAATTTAAATTAAATTGAACTTTGAACTTATAATAATAATTGCATATTCACTATTCAGAATTTCTTTAAATTTAGTACACAACTGGTCTGTAAATTGTGTTGGTTCTATTCAAGTACTCTCCTTGTTTGTTTTGTTTTAGTTGTATTTATTTTTAGATACTAGCACATTCAATACACATAATAAAGTAAACCAAATAAACTCTATTAATTTAAACTAAGTACAAATACATTAAGTTAATACAAAACTTTTAAAAGCTTTTGCTAGTATCTGTTGGTAACAGTAAATAACTTATTATGACTCACAATACAAAAGTGCAAAATTTATTTTCGTTTGATTTTTCAAGTAGCCACGCTTTTATTTGTTTGTGGACAAAAAGACTTTAAAGTTTTAGTATAAAAAAACTAATTGTATTAATTTTAACTCAGAAAATTGTACTCTACAAGATGGTGCCATTATTTTTTCGATATCTCAAACTGGTCAAACCACTTTTTTAGCGCTCTAATTGGTTTAAACAGCAAATAACGTTATCTGATAGGCTTGAGTTTTTATTTGCTAATAACTAGAATTTACTTTTCTTTTAAGCGTTAAAGAAATGTAAATAAACGAGTAATAAGTATAAATAGGTCAGAAAGAAAAATAGTACAATATATTCAAAAAAGATGAATTCAAAAAGCAAAAGCCTACGGCACGTGGTATTCCCAAGCGGTCACCCATCTAAGTACTAACCACGCCCGACACTGCTTAACTTCCCAGATCGGACGAGATGGGGTGTGCTCAGTGTGGTATGGTCGTAGGCGTTTGAAAGCGTTTACAAGCCTTTATAAACCCTTCGGTTTGTTTAAAAAACCTATTTGCACTTGATTTACAATCGATTTGATATTTTAAAATTATTCCTTATAAAATTTTAACCTGAATTAACTTTTTTTTTGTTTTTTTAATCAACAGTTACTCCCAAACTGTACTAAAACTGTATTGTAACTGTACAAAAGTGTTTGTTTAAATTATTGTTATCTATAAATTACCTAAGACCAGGACAAGTAGAAGTAAAGTTTATTGAATTATTAAATAAATAAAATAAAATCGTAAAATAAAATAATACAATATGTTTACAATTTGTCATTGATCTATCCATTTATGTTATTGCATTACAAATACAAACATTGCATACATTCAAGAGTATTATTCATCAATCTTTTCAATATAATAAGTTTTAAATTTATATTTATTTTTAAATAATTCCTGACATTTTAGATTACCTGAGATTTTTTTTAATTAAATTAATTTTAGTAATTAAATACTTGACGTTCTATTTTGTTTAATTTGATAACTCAACCATGTTTATTTTTTTTTACTAATTTAAAGAACTATTAAACTAAAAGACATTACATACAGCTTCTAAAAGTTTTAAACACCTTAAAAAATATTATTATTTTAAAGATATATTAAAGAACTAAACAGATATTACTCCTAAAAAATCTTGTTAATAATATATAAAAAGTACTCAAAGTCAGACTCGGAAATATATATACTGTTGTATATCTTACTTGAAGTTCACTGTAATTGACACTGAAAAATTGACACTTGAAGTTCACTGAAAAATCAACCTATTTATATAGCAAAATATTTCTTTATCTTTGTCGTGGCGCGGTGGGTCAGTGGTCTTATCAGCTGACTCATAAGCAGAAGGTTGAGAGATCGAATCCCGCTAGTCGTCACGAAACACCACTATCGTTCAATGTTCGGGCTTCAAATTCTTTGAGATTATACTGTACTATTTATCTATCTAACTAATCTATCTAACAAATGTTGTTCAATCTAGGTTGTGGGTACTTGGGTCGAGTAATGCCTTTGACTTACAATCTGTTGTGGATTGACAATATTCCTCTATCTATCAATAAACAAATCTATCTAATAAATGTTGATCAATCTAGGTTGTGGGTACTTGGGTCGAGTAATGCCTTTGACCTACAATCTGTTGTTGATTGTCAACATTCCTCTATCTATCAATAATGATTATATTCAATATTAAATGTTGATTAATTCAGTTGTAAGAAAACCAGTGCGCTGGTTAGGTTGGGTAAGGCCTTCGACTTACAATCTTGGGGATTATCAACGTTCATCACAAGTACAGTAACGATCTCATTGAATTTCCAGTTGGAACATTGGATTGTAGTGGTGGCCTACTTTGTAGGTTTTTTGCCTAGTTTGTTTTTTGCCTAGTAGTGTTTGCCTAGTTTGACAAACTATTGTATATATATTGTATAACTTTATTTGTATTATTTTTTATTTAAATTACTACTTATTATTAAAGAATTAAATTTTCTTAGAAAAAAAAACTATGTATTTGAACTCTCTGTATTTTTTATACAATACGATTAAACTATATAACAGAAAAATAATTAAATAATCAAACTATTGAATAAGCAGTTAATTAGTGTGTTTTTTTATGCTTCTTTCATTTTTAACTTACTTGTTAACCATATTTCTTTTATTAAAGTATAAAACTAACAGTTACTAAAATAAAATAATCATAAAGTCAATACACAAAACACTAACTTTTTATGAAGTAAAGTTATTCAAAGCTTATAATTATGAAGCTTTTGTATAATATTTCAATTACAGTGAACTTTAAGTAAGATAAGTTTTTTTTTTGTAATAACTACAAAATTGGTATTTTAGTTTATTATTAGTAACTAAATATTTATATTTATTATATTTAAAAAAAAACTTCTATACTAACTCTAATTTGCATATTAAAACATACAAATTTTACCAACTAAGTATTTATTTTTATTTTTCTTATTATAATTTTCAAACATAAGCTTGTATACCTTATATACCTATATACCTCATATAGTAGGCTTGACATAACATAACATTATTTAAATCTTTTTGTTTGAAATAAACTCATTTAGTTATTAGTAAATTACAACATAAATGTTTATAACAATAAAACTAAGATTTAGCTTTTGAGTTAGTAAACTTTGATAGTTTTCTTTTAATAGTTTAATAGTCCTTATTCAAACAAAATTGCTATATATTTAATACACATACAAAAGTAAACTAAGTAAACGTAATTCAATAGTTTCTATTAAGTAAAAGTAATTACAAATACATTAAGTTAATACAAAACTTTAAAAAGCTTTTGCTAGTATCTGTTGGTAACAGTAAATAACTTATTATGACTCACAATACAAAAGTGCAAAATTTATTTTCGTTTGATTTTTCAAGTAGCCACGCTTTTATTTGTTTTTGGACAAAAAAACTTTAAAGTTTTAGTATAAAAGACTAATTGTATTAATTTT
>NW_028139667.1:0-52697 GCF_965202585.1 Thalia democratica
GACTAGCACCAAGGATCCGAGCCATCTTAGTCAGCACCACATCGAGCAGTCCCAACGGTCAGCGCCACCGAAGCCAGCACCTATGCTATCAGCGCCAACGATCAGTGCCATCTCAGCCAGCACCAAAACGAGCTGTCCCAACGGTCAGCACAACCGCAGCCAGCACCAGAACAATTAGAGCCAACGGCCGGTTCAGAAATGCCTTCCGTCAAACCGGAAAACGCACGGAAATTATCCTCGTCTACGACCGGAAGCACAGCAGCGACTACAAACACTTCTTCCAGCATTAAGTCGTCCGACAAACCGGCGTACTCACGAAAGCTGCCCTTTTCTCTAAACAAACACACAGCAGCGACTACAAACACTTTCTCCACCTTTTATCCGTCCGGCAAGGCGATGAAATCAAGAAAGTTGCCCAATTCTCTAAACAAAAGCACAGCAGCGACGGCACAAATTAGATTAAATTGAAAGAACAAAAGAAAAACTTGAAATTGAAAGAACAGTAAAAAAAACTTCAAATTGAAAGAACAACAAAAAACACTAAAAGATATTTTTTGGTAAACTTATAAACTTACCATTATTTTTGGCAACCAGAATATCAGCTAATATCAGGGTTGCAACTCTTTAATTCAAAAAAACTAATCTGAGTGATTATTAACTTTCCTGAGTCAGAATGAGGTTTTGGAAAACCAAAAAAAAATAACTACTTAAGCTAATAATCAGTAGAAATAGTCACAAGGTTGAACATTTTAAGTAATGTTTACACATAAGGCTATAGGGGAATTAAACAATTTTTTCACAAGTTGATCTTATTTAATAGAACACTATCTTAGCTACCAGATTCTTTTTATAGCTTTACAAAATTCAAAGTATTTTTTGAGATGTAAGCGGTCAAAGCCGGAGAGTTCCATAGGGACCTAATGGAAGGCGCAAGCTAAAAACGCGGAAATATCCATTTCACTAAAAATCTATTTCTTCCTAGAGTTTTTTAAGCTAGGTATCTAAAATTTTCAAAAAAGTATTCCTTTCACAGTTTAAAAGCTTTTGAGTGTTGGAATTTAAAATAATTAAAATTTACAAATTTGAGTTCTAAAACTCAAAAAAAAACACCTTTTTTTGAAAAAAGGGGACTTTTTCTCAAAATAAAAAAATTTCCTACTCTCAAATGATTTAAAATTTAGTAAAGAGTAAACTATGAAAATTTTAATAAGATTACTTAAAAACTGTAGGATGAGATCAATTTTTAATGAAATGGTTTTTTTAGCCTTTTTAGTTTGCACCTTCTATAAGGAAGCTATTGAGCTGGCCGGCTTTGACCCCTGTATCTCGAAAACTACTTTGAATTTTGTTAAGCTGTAAAAAGTATCTGGTAGCTAAGATTAAAATCTATCAAGTAAGATCAACTTGTAAAAATCAAGGTGGACCCTCCTATAGCCTTACCAATCTAAAATCAATTAAAATCAAGTTCTTGAACAAAACTAACTAGAAAATCACAAAATATTGAAAACTAGATCATCTCAAACTCATTCAAAATCTGGAAGAAAACTAGCCTAAATTTTTCAAAAAAATCTTAAAACTAGCCTGTGTTTTTTAAAAAACTAAACTAGCCTGAGGTAGCCTTAGATTTTCAAAAATTTTCAAACTAGCAGGGTTGCCACTGTTTAAGTCAAAAAACTAACTAGAGTGAGTATAAACTAGCCTGAGTCTAAAATTACTTAAATATCATATTCAGTAGGTCAGCTAGCCATAAGATTGACAATTTGGTAGTAAAGTTTTTAATTTTACAACATAGGTCAAGACTTGCATTTCTGAAATGTTTGTTTCATAGTTTAAATGTAAACAAATGTAAATCAGTCACGTGTACAAAATGAGCCAATCACGGTAGGTGTTCAATTTTCGAACGTGTTTTCTGACGAATATGACTCTTTTAAATTTACACAGGGTTTGTATTTAAAAAAATACTTTTCTGTGTGCTCCTTTTTACTCACTAGATCCGAATCGGCCGGATCTCTGTTAGAATCCGGCCGGACCCAGATTGGGATTTTTTTTTCATATCAAGATCCGGCCGGATCCGGACCCGGATAATGAGTCCGATACATCACTACTTATCACAACTTTAATCAGCTGCTGTTTCAAAATAGTATTTAAATTAGGCCACTTCGAAATAATGATTTCTAAATGCTATTCTGTTGAAAAGAGTATACTGTGTTTTCAAGTGTTAATAATTGTAGTAGAATGCAAAAGCACCCGTTGCAGCCACACCAGCCAACCAGCCAAGGCCATCGCCTTTTTACAAACATTTTCTTCCGTAAACTTAGCTTCTCTTTCCTTCATTTCTTTGTCTATCCACGCGTGGAACTTACAAATGTCCATGCCCATGAATTTCACATTCCGGTCGTTACAGGACCGCTGATGGATCCCAACAACGACTTCTTTTCCGTCTTTATAAACAACTGCTGGAGAGCCGGAGTCGCCTTCCGAAGCCATCCGTCACCCTTTCCTGTGAGGCATCCGTAGCACAAGTTGTAGTTTTCATCAAACACGCCTTGGTAACGATGATCGCACGCTAGTAATTATTAGTTTTAAAAACTTCTTGTTTCGAACACAAAAATAGCATTTAATTTTTCTAATTATGTGCTAAACTTCCAAGGGCTGCAATTATTCCTAAAAAGATTTAGTAGTCTATAGAAAACTACGGTTATAAACAAAATTTTTTATAAAATTAGTACAAAATTCTCAGTACTGATTAGTAATTATAAAATTTATAGCATAGTTGTGAGATTTTACTACAAAGTTTTCTTATTATAGTTTTAAAAAAGTTCGTTTTTCTAACAAGTACCTTGTTGACCGCAGATTTTGCCTTGAGGGTCGCAGTTTGCCGATCCCTAGTTTATAAAAAAATCTACTATTGATAAAAATCACCTTAGATTTACACAAGTAAGTATAGTCAGTTACGCAGAAGGATTAAAGGTTGTTACAACTAGTTCGCACACAAACAACTGGCTAGTTCTGTCCCATTATAAAACGATTTTATTTCAATTTTTATGTCCTTAATTGTTAAGACTAGGTAACTAGCACTTTAAAAAATATTCGTTAGAAACTATTGCACAGTGAAAAACCTTTAAAAATTTTTGTAAAAAAAATATGAAAAATTAAACATTGTAAAAAAATACTAGCTTTGCTTTCATCATTTACGAAACTCGTATTGACACAACTTTACAAGGTTGTAGATGAGTTAAGCTAATTTCTTTTATTCAGCATTTCGAAGTAATCGTAATTATGAGTGTAGTGTTAGTCTTTCATAAGTTAAAATTTTCTTTATTTCAGATAAAATTAAACATGTTCGATAAGTATGTGTATAACTTGTGTATACTTTTTTTAAGTGATCATTCTAAAAACTATACATTGTTCATTCACTGTGCACTAGTTCTTTATAAGTAAATATATATGTAAAGCTAAAGACAGCCAAAACTGAAAGCTTTGAAAGCAGTAATAAGTTTTTTATTTCTTTTCTTTTACTATTCTACAGTTTGGGCACATTTTAACATTTCAAATCAAAGTACCTTAGTTAACTTTTCCAAAGTGGGCCATTTCAGAAATTAAAGGGTCTATTAGCTGTAAAGAAAAGAGAGGGGGGCGTGACTAGCTAATAATTTAAAACTGACACTAAATGTTCTGGAGGTGATAATGAAGAGCAAAAAAAGGTCCAAAGCGTATTTAATAGTATTTATTTTGAGAATTATAATTGAAAGGTAATCTTTTTATTTATTTTTTATAAAGGGGCTTTACAAAAAAAATTTGAAGCCCTGGTATGGGCAAAAATAATGCTCCTTTATTTTTTTCTAACCTAAAAAACCAATTGAATTTTCAAACTTTGATTGTGTATATCTTTAGAAATAGACCATTATGAAAAGCTTTTAAAAGCAACTTATAACTTGAAAAAATATATATACTAAACAAAATTTACTTCTGAGAAAAAAAATCATCCCTATCCGTTTCACTTAAAAAAAATACCGATTAATATGAAATTATCAAATGTCGTTAGGTCAATTTTAATAAGAGCTAGAAAGTTAATTTTTTGTGCTTGTATTTTACATGATATATCAAACTAAAAAAAACAGTGCTAAACTTAAAGGCTTCAGGGTACAAGATGCACCCCAATGAGCAATTTCGATTGAGGCAGCTATAATAAACAATTTGGCATCGAAAATAAACACTGAATATCAGTCTTTTTATTGCTTTAAGTTAGTCTAGTTGTACAGTTTATCAAATGAAAACTGTATGCTTAAACAAACATTTTAAAGGTAGTTTAGGTTTGAATAATTCATTTTTTGTTAATGATATGATAACCAATCACTGTTTTACGAAACAATATAAATTATTCTAAACACAGTTATTGCGTATACTTTTGAGTTTTGTTTTGCTTTTTTCATAATAATTTTAATATAGAATACAATATTATCCACGCATATTAAAACTACTCTCACCTACTACGACCCTTTTATAAAGTGCCTATTGTGTTACCCTACTACCTAACCTACCAGTTATAGATAATGTTCAGGTTTCATTCAAATATTACAAAAAAACAACATTATTTAAATTTTATTAATTTGTGCAACGAAACCACTCTCTCTGGCAAGTATCTACAGTGAAAAAGACAACCTGAAAAGTTTAAACGTTTAAATAAAAGTTTCAACCACTGTGGAACAGATTAAATCATAACGCCATTAATATCTATGCTTTATCAAAAATTTACCAGGATAAGTTTTTAAATGCACTACGTCATAATTAAGAAAAACTTTCAGAAAAATTTAAACATGGAATAGTTACAGAAATTACATGCATATAAATAAAAATGGTAAGAACCATTAAAAAAATCAGTCACAGTCTTATACAACCACTTTGAAGAGATCTTTCTTTCATAAAAACAAACATTTTCAATTCTTATTCAAATAGAATCTATTTAATAATGTATATTTAGAAAGTAAAAACGAATTAATTATTTTTCTACCTTTTTCTTCTAAATAAAAAGTTTTGTTGTTTTTAAAAATAACTTTTACCACAAATTACTCACAAAAATGTTGTTTAAGCTAAACGTTTTAAAATATTAACAGTTGGTCTTTTTATTTTTACATTTTTACAGCTTTTTCCGGTGCATAACTTATTCAGAAAATAAAACAAAACGCATTTCATTTTTTCTTAAATTTATTTTAGTACTTTCATAGGTAGGCATAGTAAGGCTCATCAGAAATTTTATCTTAAAACTGAATTGAAAATAAAATAAAATCATACTTTTGTTTAAAATTTTTAAATTTAAAATGACGTAATAATCGGATGTTAAAACTAACTATAATCTTATACTGTAGACCAGTGGTTCCCAACCTTTTTGATGCCCTGCACCCCTACAATAATTTTATTTGCTCTCGCACCCCTTGCAGTACATGTAATGATTTATTTAAGAACAATTTTATAGAAAACGATAAAGATTTGTTTATCAATTTTTTTATAGTGGTCTATATTAACAAGAATTAAATATATGGAAATTAAAAAATACAACAAACTGCATAAGTTTTTTTTTTTCTAAGGTAAAAAACAGCAGAACTCACACTCCTTCTGCAACGATAAACGTTTTCTGAAGGTCAAGCAAGTGATTTTTAAGCTTATCACTCGTTATTCTACCTGCCCTATCTTTAATTAAGTAGAAAGCAATTAACTTTTAATTGAAAGAAATAAATATGAACCTATGTTTCAACACAAAAACAAATCTTTATTTTTAAATAAGGAAAGTAAAAATAAAAAACTAATCCTATTTTTTCAATAAAACTCCAATTGACACGTCGTTTGGCAAATACTCACAACTATTTAACGGAAAATTAAGTTTTTATTTATGCTAGATTTTCTTAAAAATATTTAGAACTGAACAAAATATCTACTTTAAATTTAATGACCATTTTTTCCTATTTATTATTAAATTATAAATAAATGTTATTCTTTATTACTAAATTAGTATTAAACTTGAAAGCTTAGGTTAGAATTATTTTATTATACTATGGTGTAATTTTCAATTTTTTGTTAATGATTTGAAATGCTTTGTAACAGCTAACACTGTTCTTTTCTTCCTTTTCTCTCAAAGTTAAAAACGCTTAAATTCAGTAAAGCGCTAGTTTTTTGGCCAGCTAGTTTTTTAGTTTGTAATAATAACATAACATGCTTAAAAGGTTGTGTTCGCCTCGTACTTGTTGTACGAAGGCGACTGTTTTTTATTAACTCTTGAATTGAAGTAGTTATTTATATAGTTTTCTTTATGTTTATCGCACTTTATATTCATCGAAATTCAGACTTTATTTCTTGAACTCGATTTCTTTATATACAATTAGTTAAGCATTCTAACAATCTAACTATTTAGTTAGGCTAAGCATTAAATTATAGTCTTAGTATAAGTTCACATTTCAATAAGTCAACTTAGCTAAATAACTTAGCTGAGTCATTTCTTACATTTAAATAACATCACCGATATTATTATAACGCCAAGAGTCAGATAATAACCAGTTTCGCGTAAATATAAGTAAATAAATAATTAAACATCGGTCGATCGTTAAATGGTGAACCCTAGTTGTTTAACACGCACTTTTTTTAAGTCCGTAACTTCTTCTTTTTATTTTCTACGTTTCGTAGTGGTGACCCTAAATTAGTTTAGAATAAACACTATACCTACTTTCAGCAAACAGTAGTATCAGTTAAATAAACACTATACCTACTTTCAGCAAACAGTAGTATCAGTTCAATAAACACTATACCTACTTTCAGCAAACAGTAGTATCAGTTCAATAAACACTATACCTACTTTCAGCAAGCAGTAGTATCAGTTCAATAAACACTATAACTGCTTTCAGCAACGGTAGTATCGGTTCAATAAACACTATACCTACTTCGAGTAAACAGTAGTATCAGTTCAATAAACTCTATACCTACTTTCAGTAAACAGTATTATACTATATTAATAACAAAATCTAATTGTATCATGGATATTGTTTATTTTAGGCCTAATAGCTGCCAACTTTATAGGGACTTGGAGAAATTAAAAAAAGACAAATATAAAACATTAATAGCAGAGTTTCCTTCGTCTGATCCACCCGAACCAGTACTCTACAGATTTTCAAACGTTAAGTACAAACACAATCAGACTAACTACTTAGATTTGTATCGCTTAATGTCATGCCTAGATAAAGACCTTTACGAGCTTATATTATGGGAAGAGCGCGTAGCTAAACGCTTAAGAAATCTTCCGTGGTTCTTAAAAGACCACTTTCTTTACGATTGGCCTAAATATAGGAGCATCGAAGTAATCGATGAAGCCCGCAAAAATCTTGAAGATATTATAACAGCCTGTAACGAAATTATAGATTTTAACGTTGAATTTGATTTGTTATAAGCAGAAATTAACAAAAGACAAAGTAGGTGTGATATATTCGAGAAAACGCAGTTTGATAAGTATTTATGGTTTGAATACCAATGTTTTAGCAACAAACAGTACCAAGTTGTATTAAGAGAAACCTTTAATTACCTTAACACTATAAAGAATGTTTTGAAATATCTCCCTTTGTTAGGCGTAGTCAATGAAATATATGATGTTGAGACGATAATTAATTCAAAAATTTTTGTAGGAACAACCGTATCGACGAACTTGACAACAGTGAAAGAATAAAATTTATCTTATGGTCCAATGTTTTACTTCCTGATTAGAAGTTTGTTTTTTTAAAATCAAACACAACTCAACATAGAAATCTCGCTAACTTAAAGCTGTTTTTACGTAACTCATATAAGAGAAATAGTGAGAATCTTAATCAAAATTCCGCAAATTACAGGCCGAATACGCCGAACTCGAACGCAGAGCAATTGCTAGCCAATCTATGCAAGAATTACGCGAGTTAGAAGCCGAATAAGCCGAACTTAATCACAAAAATGCTGCTATAGAATTAAAACGCAATCGCTTTGTCGCCATACCGAATTATGACGTCACAACTACAGCGTCACGCAATGCAACAAAAATACCTGATAAGAACCAACGTTCTAAGCAACCACGGCAAGCATCACCAGGGCCAGAGTCTACGACTAGCACCAAAGATCCGAGCCATCTTAGTCAGCACCACATCGGGCAGTCCCAACAGTCAGCACAACCGCAGCCAGCACCAGAACAATTAGAGCCAACGGCCGGTTCAGAAATGCCTTTTGTCAAACCGGAAAACGTACGGAAATTATCCTCGTCTACGACCGGAAGCACAGCAGCGACTACAAACAATTCTTCCAGCATTAAGTCGTCCGACAAACCGGCGTACTCACGAAAACTGCCCTTTTCACTAAACAAAAGCACAGCAGCGACTACAAACACTTTCTCCAGCGTTTATCCGTCCGGCAAGGCGATGAAATCACGAAAGTTGCCCCATTCTCTAAACAAAAGCACAGCAGCGACGGCACAAATTAGATTAAATTGAAAGAACAAAAGAAAAACTTTAAATTGAAAGAACAGTAAAAAAAACTTCAAATTGAAAGAACAACAAAAAACACTAAAAGATATTTTTTGCTAAATTTATAAACTTTCCATTACTTTTTGCAACCAGAATATCACCTAATTTTAGCAATATAGAGTTGCAACTCTTTGATTCAAAAAAACTAATCTGAAAGATTATTAACTTTCCTGAGTCAGAATGAGGTTTTGGAAAACCAAAAAAGTAATTACTTTAAGCTAATAATCAGTAGAACAGCTAGCCACAAGGTTGAATATTTTAAGTAATGTTTACACATAAGGCTATAGGGGAATTAAACAATTTTTTCACAAGTTGATCTTATTTAATAGAACACTATCTTAGCTACCAGATTCTTTTTATAGCTTTACAAAATTCAAAGTAGTTTTTGAGATGTAAGCGGTCAAAGCCGGAAAGTTCCATAGGGACCTAATGGAAGGCGCAAGCTAAAAACGCGGAAATATCCATTTCACTAAGAATCTATTTCCTCCTAGGGTTTTTTAAGCTAGGTATCTAAAATTTTCAAAAAAGTATTCCTTTCACAGTTTAAAAGCTTTTGAGTCTTGGGATTTAAAATAATTAAAATTTACAAATTTGAGGTCTAAAACTCAAAAAAAACAACCTTTTTTGAAAAAAGGGGACTTTTCTCAAAATAAAAAAAATTCCTACTCTCAAATGATTTAAAATTTAGTAAAGAGTAAACTATGAAAATTTTGATAAGATTACTTAGTAGATAGTTAGATAAGTAGGAGGAGATCAATTTTTAATGAAATGTTTTTTTTAGCCGTTTTAGTTTGCACCTTCTATAAGGAAGCTATTGAGTTGGCCGGCTTTGACCCCTTGTATCTCGAAAACTACTTTGAATTTTGTTAAGCTGTAAAAAGTATCTGGTAGCTAAGAATAAAATCTATCAAGTAAAATCAACTTGTAAAAATCAAGGTGGACCCTCCTATAGCCTTACCAATCTAAAATCAATTAAAATCAAGTTCTTGAACAAAACTAACTAGAAAATCACAAAATATTGAAAACTAGATCATCTCAAACTCATTCAAAATCTGGAAGAAAACTAGCCTAAATTTTTCAAAAAGTCTTAAAACTAGCCTGTGTTTTTTAAAAAAACTAAACTAGCCTGAGGTAGCCTTAGATTTTCAAAAATTTTCAAACTAGCAGGGTTGCCACTGTTTAAGTCAAAAAACTAGCTAGAGTGAGTATAAACTAGCCTGAGTCTAAAATTACATAAATATCATATTCAGTAGATCAGCTAGCCATAAGATTGACAATTTGGTAGTAAAGTTTTTAATTTTACAACATAGGTCAAGAGTTGCATTTCTGAAATGTTTGTTTCATAGTTTAAATGTAAACAAATGTAAATTAGTCACGTGTACAAAATGAGCCAATCACGGTAGGTGTTCGATTTTCCAACGTGTTTTCTGACGAATATGACTCTTTTAAATTTACACATGGTTTGTATTTAAAAAAATACTTTTCTGTGTGCTCCTTTTTTACTCACTAGATCCGAATCGGCCGATATCTGTTAGGATCCGGCCGGACCCAGATTGGGATTTTTTTTTCATATCAAGATCCGGCCGGATCCGGACCCGGATAGTGAGTCCGATACATCACTACTTATCACAACTTTAATCAGCTGCTGTTCAAAATAGTATTTAAATTAGGCCACTTTTGAAATAATGATTTCTAAATGCAATTCTGTTGAAAAGAGTATACTGTATTTTCAAGTGTTACTAATTGTAGTAGAATGCAAAAGCACCCGTTGCAGCCACACCAGCCAAGGCCATCGCCTTTTTACAAACATTTTCTTCCGTAAACTTAGCTTCTCTTTCCTTCATTTCTTTGTCCCATCCACGCGTGGAACTTACAAATGTCCATGCCCATGCATTTCACATTCCCGGTCGTTACAGGACCGCTGATGGATCCCAACAACGACTTCTTTTCCGTCTTTATAAACAACTGCTGGAGAGCCGGAGTCGCTTTTCGAAGCCATCTGTCACCCTTTCCTGTGAGGCATCCGTAGCACAAGTGTAGTTTTCATCAAACAGCCTTGGTAACGATGATCGAACGCTAGTAATTATTAGTTTTAATATTTTTTTGTTTCGAACACAAAAATAGCATTTAATTTTTCTAGTTATGTGCTAAACTTCCAAGGGCTGCAATTATTCCTAAAAAGATTTAGTAGTCTATAGAAAACTACGGTTATAAACAAATTTTTTTTAAAATTAGTACAAAATTCTCAGTACTGATTAGTAATTATAAAATTTATAGCATAGTTGTGAGATTTTACTACAAGTTTTCTTATTATAGTTTTAAAAAAGTTTGTTTTTCTAACAAGTACCTTGTTGACCGCAGATTTTGCCTTGAGGGTCGCAGTTTGCCGATCCCTAGTTTATAAAAGAATTTCACTATTGATAAAAATCACCTTAGATTTACACAAGTAGTATAGTCAGTTACGCAGAAGGATTAAAGGTTGTTAAAACTAGTTCGCACACAAACAACTGGCTAGTTCTGTCCCATTATAAAACGATTTATTTCAATTTTTATGTCCTTAATTGTTAAGACTAGATAACTAGCACTTTAAAAAATATTCGTTAGAAACTATTGCACAGTGAAAAACCTTTAAAAATTTTTGTAAAAAAAATATGAAAAATTAAACATTGTAAAAAAATACTAGCACTGCTTTCATCATTTACGAAACTCGTATTGACACAACTTTACAAGGTTGTAGATGAGTTAAGCTAATTTCTTTTATTCAGCCTTTCGAAAAAATCATAATTATTAGTGTAGTTTTAGTCTTTCATAAGTTAAAATTTTCTTTATTTTAGATAAAATTAAACATGTTCGATAAGTACGTGTATAACTTGTGTATACTTTTTTTAATGAATCATTCTAAAAACTATACATTGTTCATTCACTGTGCACTAACTCTTTAAAAATAAATAAATATATATAAAGCTAAATACAGCAAAACTGAAAGCGTTGAAAGTAGTAACAAGTTTTTTATTTCTTTTCTTTTACTATTAAACAGTTTGGGCACAATTTAACATTTCAAATCAAAGTACCTTAGTTAACCTTTCCAAAGTGGGCCATTTTCAGAAATTAAAGGGTCTATTAGCTGTAAAGAAAAGAGAGGGGGGCGTGACTAGCTAAAAATTTAAAACTTACACTAGATATTCTGGAGTTGATAATGAAGAGCAAAAAAAGGTCCCAGGCGTATTTAATAGTATTTATTTTGACAATTATAATTGAAAGGCAATCTTTTTATTTATTTTTTATCAAGGGGCTTTACAAAAAAAATTGGAAGCCATGGTATGGGCAAAAATAATGCTCCTTTATTTGTTTCTTACCTAAAAGACAATTGAATTTCAAACTTTGATTGTGTATATCTTTAAAAATAGACCATTATGAAAAGCTTTTGAAAGCAACTTATAACTTGAAAAAATATATATACTTAACAAAGTTTACTTCTGAGAAAAAATCATCCCTATCCGTTTCACTTAAAAAAATACCGATTAATATGAAATTATCAAATGTCGTTAGGTCAATTTTAATAAGAGCTAGGAAGTTAATTTTTTTGTGCTTGTATTTTACATGATATATATAACTAAAAAAAAAACAGTGCTAAACTTAAAGGCTTCAGGGTACAAGATGCACCCCAATGAGCAATTTCGATTGAGGCAAGTATAATAAACATTTGGGCATCGAAAATAAACACTGAATATCAGTCTTTTTATTGCTTTAAATTAGTCTAGTTGTACAGTTTATCAAATGAAAACTGTATGCTTAAACAAACAATTTAAAGGTAGTTTAGGTTTGAATAATTCATTTTTTGTTAATGATATGATAACCAATCACTGTTTTACGAAACAATATAAATTATTCTAAACACAGTTATTGTGTATACTTTTGAGTTTTGTTTTGCTTTTTTTCATAATAATTTTAATATAGAATACAACATTATCCACGCATATTAAAACTACTCTCACCTACTACGACCCTATTATAAAGTGCCTATTGTGTTACCCTACTACCTAACCTACCAGTTATAGATAATGTTCAGGTTTCATTCAAATATTACAAAATAACAATATTATTTAAATTTTATTAATTTGTGCCACGAAGCCACTCTTTCTGGCAAATATCCACAGTGAAAAAGATAACCTGAAAAGTGTAAACGTTTATATAAAAATTTCAACCACTGTGGAACAGATAAAAAATAACGCCATTAGTATCTATGCTTTATCAAAAATTTACCAGGATAAGTTTTTAAATGCACTACGTCACAATTAAGAAAAACTTTCAGAAAAATTTTAACATGGAATAGTTACAGAAATTACATGCAGTTCAATGTTTTGTGTAAAGTTATGAAAATGAGGTTTAAAAACTTATTAATTTTATTTATCTTGTGTGTACTTGCTTCGACTGCAACATCTCAAGTGGTCGGAGGTGAAATAGCAGAAGATGAAGAGTTCAACTACCTAGCTTACATCGAAATAAATTTTATGTCCCCTAGGACAAATTTGCTCTATCGAAGGTATTACGGAGGAGGAGTTATTGTAAGCGAAAATTGGATATTGACTGTTGCCCATAATTTTGATAACGAAGTTATTTATGGCATAAGTTATCCACCCGACAAAATAGTAATTAAAGCCGGTAATAAAAACAGACTTGCCTTTGGAGAACATACTCAATCAAAAACAGTCGACATGTCAGCTGTGATCGTACATGAAGATTATAAATATCCTCCTTTTTATGACATTGCTCTTATCTTTCTCGGGAAAATACTTTCGATTTTACAAAAGACCAAGTGAAGCCAGCAGTTCTTGTGGAACCCCATCACGAAATTGAATTTTACACCAGAATCACAATCGTTGGATTGGGGAAGCGTTGGTGTAAAAGAAAACGGGCAAGAAATTGTACCGGATCGCGCTCGCAAAGGAAATCTGAACTTGATCAGGAGCAAAACGTGCGTTGATGCGTATGGCCCGTTTAAATTTAATGAGAATCAACACATGTGCTACGGATGCCTCTATGGGGAGATGCGCGATGGGTGCGAACGGCGACTCCGGCTCGCCAGCGGTGCTTTTTAAAAATGGACTTGAAATTGTAGTTGGAATCCATCAGTCATCCTGTAAGGACTGGTCGAAAAATGCACGCCAGATTCTCCGGGCATAGGCATGGACATTCGCAAGTTCCGCGCGTGGATGGACAAAAGAATGAAGGAAAGAGAAGATAAGTTTGCGGAAGAAAATGGGCGATGGGTCTTGGCTTGTTAAGGCGATGGCTTGGCTGGTGTGGCTGCAACCAGTGCTTTGGCACTCTACTACAATTATTAACAATTGATAATACAGTAAATACTTTTTAACAGAATAGTAATTAGAATGGATGCTTTAAAGTTCTTAAATAAAAAAACCGTTTTGAAACAGCAGCTGTTTTAAGTTCTAATAAGTAATTAATAACGCTATGATAAGTTATTATAAACGAAAACATAAAGTTACCAGTATATTTCAACAACAAAACAGCTCTATTGGTTTATCCAACTAAATTAATATTTAAGCTGTAATGTTAGGCTATTTTTCTTAAAAGGCCAAAATAGTCATAAAAACTCTAGGAACGCTAAAACATGTCTTCAGTTTTAAGTTTGGAGATTTTTGGGAGGGTGTGTTGCAAAAGTTAAGTTTTTTTAGTTTTCTCTGCAAGAAAGAATTTTTAGTAAATAAAGCAACTGTTAGTCCTTATTTTATTTTCTGCTTACATTTCATCATTTTATTATTTGCAACCTCATAGTTATTTTGTTTGATAATAAATTTAGTAGTTTTATTGTTGTATATATTTTGTTAGTGATTTTCAGTACTATTTTAGTGATAATTAAGGTTTAAGTTTTCTATATTTATAAAAGTTGGGCCATTTAGTAGTTTTATAGTTGTGTATAATCTATTATTGATTTTTAGTGATATTTAAGGTTAAAGTTTCTGTAGTTATTAAATAAAATTAAGTTCTATTTAAAATATTGATATTTATATTTCTGTTCTTATTGATATTCTTATATTCATATTCGTCACATATTGATATTCAATATTTTATATTTAATTCATATTTGTATATATTATTTACTTCTTATATGTACTTGAATATGAGTAAGAGACACTGTACTCGTAGTCAAGAGAAGGGTACTGGCCAGAGCCATGCAACTATTAGAAGTGACTCTGAGGCAGTACCTGTTCCGCCGGTGCTACCAGGCCCTCCGAGCGGACATGGTGACCCAGCACAAACACTTGGCAACAATGTCATTGTGGAACGCGGCAACCCATTAGCAACAGACCACCCAAATAGTCACAAGAGACACTTCTTCAGCAATAGAGCAGGGATGGGATCTTGTGGCAGCTAAACAGGGAACAAACAGCTTGAAAGATTAGAAAATGAGAAGGCATTTGAGATCGAGAGGGCAAAGCAGGAGCAGGAGCGGCTAGAAAGAGAGATCTTGGAAAGAGAGGAGACAAGGCGTGAGCAGGAGCGGATTGACCGTCAAACTTTGTTGTGAGGGGTGAGGGAAGTCAAGGGGCGTCCCCTGTCACTTGTGTACAGAAAAAAGACGGCACCATGCGTGTCTGCGTCGATTATACCAGGCTAAACGCGTCAAACGCGCCCACTTTGTTACCCTTTGCCGAGGATTGACGAACTATCTTTAATTATCCCTGGAGGTACAAGATATTTTACCAATCTTGATCTGAAAGAGGCGTACTACAGCCTACCTCTGTCAGCTGCCTCTAGAAGATGTGCTGCCATTATTGTGCACAGTGGCGTCTTCATTCCGAATAGGTGCGTTTTGGTTTAAAAAACGCACCTATGAAATTCCCAATTGATGATGGAATGTTTACTGAGTGAATGCAGAGGCTTCACATACGTCTACTTGGACGACATTCTCATATACTCTTACAATGAGCAAGAGCATATTCACCATGTAAATGAGGTGTTAAAAGTGTTGTCAAAGAATGGCCTTTTTCTGAATGTTGATAAGACAACCTTTGCACAATCCAAGTTGGAGTTTCTTGGTCACATTATTGGTGTTGATGGCATCGACGTACAATCTTCTAAGGTTGCTGCCATCAGGGAGTACCCTATGCCAATCACTCGTAAGGATTTGAGAAGGTTCATTGGTATGGTAAATTACTACCATGCTTTTGTGCCAAAGTTGGCTGAGATCACATCACCTCTGAGCGGGATATCTGGTGGCCCCAAAAAGACTAACCACACTATATTGAAACTGGATGACATCCAAGTCAAGGCGTTTGAGAATACAAAAGTGGCATTAGCAATGCAGCCACTCTGTCTTTTGAAAATCAGATGAAACCCCTAGTACTGTTCTCCGATGCATCAGACTCTCATGTCGGTGCAGTTTGGAACAGGAAGGAAGAAAAGGAGAAATGGTGCCACTAGCTTTTTTCTCAAGAAGTATTCCAATTGCTAAGAGGGTACGTTGCACATATTACAAAGAGTTAAGAGGTCTTTTCATGAGTATTAAGCACTTTCACAGTCGGATTTATGGCCGGCATTGATTATAAGATCTGATAATTTAGCTCTTTGTAACGCTGTAAGAAACAGTCTTACAGATCAGACCCCCCTAGTGCAACGCTACCTTCAAAGAATAAAAGAGTACAATCCTCAAATAATTCATATCAAAGGAGTTGAGAACGTTGTAGCAGACGCTCTTAGCAGGCCACCTCAAGCTGCAACTATGTATGTTCGTGGCCCGGTTAGTTATGACACGGACCCAGATTACGAAGAGATATTGGATACTGAGGATGAAGATTCAGAGAGCGAGTTATTTGAGGTAGAGGAAGAGATAATCGATCAAGGGAAGATTGACAGGAACTCTGTGGCTCTTTTACAAAGACAAGAACAAGACTTGATTGAAACAGCCCGACAGTTGAAGAAGGAGGTCAAGCTTAACGACCTGGATAACGTGGCTGAAATTATAGAAGTTGGTAACCGTAGGATAATTTTGCCAGAGCACTTGCGGTTGCCAGCTTTTAATGCGGCACATCGAACTCTACACCTTGGAGTTGAAAAACTATTGATGCGGTTGCCAAAGACTTCTGGTGGCCGACTTTGAAAACGGATGTCACATTTTGGACCAAGAGTTGTATTGATTGCCAGGCCATCAAGGTTATTCGTCACAACAGGCCAAAAATTGGGTTCTTCCCAGAGAAGACCCAACGATTAAACTTTGTCCACATTGATCTCATAGGCCCTATGGACGTAGTTTCTAACAACTGCCGTTATATACTGACAATAAAAGACCGAGGAACGGGCTTTCTTGTGGCAACTCCCATACCGGACAAGAAAGCAATGACAGTGAGGGATGCCTTTGTACAGAGTTGGTGCAGTTATTTTGGAACACCACGAGTAGTCGTTTCCGACAATGGAAAAGAATTTTCAAATCACTTGCTGACCGACACCTTCACTCAACTGGGAGTGGATCACCGTTTTGTACCCCCTTACAGCCCCCAGGCAAATGGGTTCATTGAACGTCAACATAAAACAATAACCAGGCGCTGCGCGCCGTAGAGACAAAAACCAATTGGGCACGGCGACTACCGCTTATCATTGCAAGCATAAACAATACTTCCATAGAAGGTTCTCCCTATACTCCTTCCCAGTATACCCTAGGGATGTGTGCAAACTTACCAGGCCAAATTTTCAATGATAGCATAAGGAAACTAATTTTGGTTGTGATCCTTTGGACACATTGTTATTCCTAAATATAATGTCCGACATTTGTCGCAAACACCAGCGACATAGGGAAAGGAATGTGTACTATGAACCCTCTCTTTTTCAGTGTGAAAAAGTGTGGGTCAAACGTGAGAACAAGAGGAAACTCAGCTCTATTTATCATGGCCCGTACACAGTTCTTAGTGCCTCTGAACATTCCATGTATATTCAGAAAAATGGTGGTGTTGTGAAGGTTCCATTCGCAATGTTAAAGCAATTTTTTCAAGAAAGGACCTAGAGGGCGGAGACGATATAAAAACAGAGGAGATAGATACAATCTACGAGAAAGGCGGGCGGTAGTAAGGTACGAAGAGGAACTAGTAGTGATGACAACTAGGTTAACATAAGAACATTAAATAATGATAATATTGCTAAGTTGTATTACTTATTATGAAATTGCTTATATGATTAGATAATTATAATATTACTATTTATTACTACTAAAAAGACGAATAATTTTTTTCTATACTACTGCTATGAGGTTGCTTGTTCATTGTGTCTTTTTGTTTTATTTCTTTTCCTACAATTTTTTTGCTTTTTCTTCTTTTGTGGACAGCATAAAAAGACATTTAATGTTTAGGTAGAGGAATATTAGTTGTAAGTTTGTTCAACCCATCTTCCTTCAGGGTCTAGTCGGAATTGAATGAAAATATATTCTTTATTGGCTTTCATATATATTTTTCTTTTCAACTTCCTCTGCAGTAGGCTTTGGCCAGCTGATATATTTTCTTTTTGTTGTTTTATTTCTTCATTGGTTTATTTTTGCAACACTGTTCCAAACAACATTTCATCAACCGTTTGCGATGTCATGAAGCAGTTCACTTCGAGTCGGTGGCAGCAGTCCAGTAATCGAAACTACTAGTAGTGGAAGACAAACCTGGCAAATACCGTGGAGATGTCCTGTAGAGGAGCAAAGATGTTGGAGCCGGCGGCGAGTTACTGATCTGAGGAGGAGCGTCAGTGAAAATAGCGTTTTGGAAATCCTGATCGGCTGCAGGATACGATGACAGTTTGCAAGTTTAACACTGTAACTTAATGATAGTACTAATTTTTTGCTGTGGAGTTTTTTTTTTTTTTTAAATTCAATTGTATATATTTTGTAAAATTTGTAAATTTTTTTGCTTTAACTTTTAATTTTGAGACTACACCTACTATCTTACTTTAAAACTTTGATACAAAATAGTATTACAACTCATTCAATTATTTCCTGTGTAAAGTATTACTATTTTAAAACTAACTTTTATGACAGGTTAGTTGATTAATTACATTTAGTACGACATGTTTTTTTGGTACATACTAGTTATTTAACAGTTCGAAATTAATTAGTAAAATTTTTTGGTACATGAAGGTAGTCTATTGATATTTAAACTTCATTGCCCTAGCGATTTAATTAATTGACAGCACCACTTTTTTTGTTTTTTATTAGATTTTTTTTTCAATTGTAGAAACTAAATTTTTTATGCTTTGAGTTTTTAGTGTTAAAATGTTGCTTAAAGTATTTGGTACATGAGGGTAGTGTATTGCTATTTAAACTTCATTGCCCTAGCAATTTAATTGATTGACAGCACCACTTTTTTTGGTGCTAGTGATCATATTTTTGTTTTTTATTTTTGTTTGAAGTGTTTGCTGTATAGAGAGTTCAGAGTTTTATGTTGCTTTAGATTTTTTAAATTTTAGAAAGTGTACAAGAGTAACACATATTTTAAAGTTTGGTTTTCTAATTGATTCCAACCTTCTGGTTGATCATGAAATGTTTTAGAAAACCTAAGCAGTAATTCTAAAATAGGCCCTTTTAGGAAAGATAGTGTAATGTTAGGCTATTTTTCTTAAAAGGCCAAAATAGTCATAAAAACTCTAGGAACGCTAAAACATGTCTTCAGTTTTAAGTTTGGAGATTTTTGGGAGGGTGTGTTGCAAAAGTTAAGTTTTTTTAGTTTTCTCTGCAAGAAAGAATTTTAGTAAATAAAGCAACTGTTAGTCCTTATTTATTTTCTGCTTACATTTCATCATTTTATTATTTGCAACCTCATAGTTATTTTGTTTGATAATAAATTTAGTAGTTTTATTGTTGTATATATTTTATTAGTGATTTTCAGTACTATTTTAGTGATAATTAAGGTTTAAGTTTTCTATATTTATAAAAGTTGGGCCATTTAGTAGTTTTATAGTTGTGTATAATCTATTATTGATTTTTAGTGATATTTAAGGTTAAAGTTTCTGTAGTTATTAAATAAAATTAAGTTCTATTTAAAATATTGATATTTATATTTCTGTTCTTATTGATATTCTTATATTCATATTCGTCACATATTGATATTCATATTTTATATTTAATTCATATTTGTATATATTATTTACTTCTTATATGTACTTGAATATGAGTAAGAGACACTGTACTCGTAGTCAAGAGAAGGGTACTGGCCAGAGCCATGCAACTATTAGAAGTGACTCTGAGGCAGTACCTGTTCCGCCGGTGCTACCAGGCCCTCCGAGCGGACAAAGCTTTAAATATTTTTAACAGCTTTTGACAATGACGTGTAGAACTGTTAACCATATACATTAAAAAAAAAAATATCAATAAACTTTCTTTAAAATGTTAAAGTAAAAACGAATTAATTATTTTTCTACCTTTTTCTTTTAAATAAAAAGTTTTGGTGTTTTTAAAAATAACTTTTAGCACAAATAACTCACAAAAATGTTGTTTAAGCTAAATGTTTTAAAATATTAACAGTTGGTCTTTTTATTTTTACATTTTTACAGCTTTTTTCCGGTACATGACTTATTTAGAAAATAAAACAAAACGCATTTCATTTTTACTCAAATTTATTTTAGTACTTTCATAGTAAGGCTCATCAGAAATTGTATCTTAATAAGTTAAAACTGAATTGAAAATAAAATAAAATCATACTTTAGTTTAGAGTTTTTAAATGTAAAATGACGTAATAATCGGACGTTAAAACTAACTATAAGCTTATACTGTAGACCAGTGCTTTCCAACCTTTTTGATGCCCCGCAACCCTAAAATAATTTTATTTGCTCTCGCACCCCTTGCAGTACATGTAATGATTTATTTAAGAACAATTTTATAGAAAACGATAAAGATTTGTTTATCAATTTTTTTATAGTGGTCTATATTAACAAGAATTAAATATATGGAAATTAAAAAATACAACAAACTGCATAAGTTTTTTTTTTTCTAAGGTAAAAAACAGCAGAACTCACACTCCTTCTGCAACGATAAACGTTTTCTGAAGGTCAAGCAAGTGATTTTTAAGCTTATCACTCGTTATTCTACCTGCCCTATCTTTAATTAAGTTAGAAAGCAATTAACTTTTAATTGAAAGAAATAAATATGAACAAATTTTTCAACACAAAAACAAATCTTTATTTTTAACTAACGAAAGTAAAAATAAAAAACTAATCCTATTTTTTCAATAAAACTCCTATTGACACGTCGTTTGGCAAATACTCACAACTATTTAACGGAAAATTAAGTTTTTATTTATGCTAGATTTTCTTAAAAATATTTAGAACTGAACAAAATATCTACTTTAAGTTTAATGACCATTTTTTCCTATTTATTACTAAATTATAAATGTTATTCTTTATTACTAAATTAGTATTAAATTTGAAAGCTTAGGTTAGAATTATTTTATTTTACTATGGTGTAATTTTCAATTTTTTGTTAATGATTTGAATTGCTTTGTAACAGCTAACACTCTTCTTTTCTTCATTTTCTCTCAAAGTTAAAAACGCTTAAATTCAGTAAAGCGCTAGTTTTTTGGCCAGCTAGTTTTTTAGTTTGTAATAATAACATATCGTGCTTAAAAGTTTGTGTTCGCCTCGTACTTCTTGTACGAAGGCGACTGATTTTTGTATTAACTCTTGAGTTGAAGTAGTTATTTGTATAGTTTTCTTTATGTTTATCGCAGTTTATATTCATCGAAAATCAGATTTTCTTTCTTGAGCTCGATTTCTTTATATACAATTAGTTTAGCATTCTAACAATCTAACTATTTAGTTAGGCTAAGCATTAAATTATAGTCTTAGTTTAAGTTCACATTTCAATAAGTCATTCATGCTAAATAACTTAGCTGAGTCATTTCTTACATTTAAATAACATCACCGATATTATTATAACGCCAAGAGTCAGATAATAACCAGTTTCGCGTAAATATAAATAATAAATATTTAAACATCGGTCGATCGTTAAATGGTGAACCCTAGTTGTTTAACACGCACTTTATTTAAGTCCGTAACTTCTTCTTTTTATTTTCTACGTTTTGTAGTGGTGACCCAAAACTAGTTTAGAATAAACACTATACCTACTTTCAGCAAACAGTAGTATCAGTTAAATAAACACTATACCTACTTTCAGCAAACAGTAGTATCAGTTCAATAAACATTATACCTACTTTCAGCAAAGAGTAGTATCAGTTCAATAAACACTATACCTACTTTCAGCAAACAGTAGTATCAGTTCAATAAACACTATACCTACTTTCAGCAAAGAGTAGTATCAGTTCAATAAACATTATACCTACTTTCAGCAAGCCAGTAGTATCAGTTCAATAAACATTATACCTACTTTCAGCAAGCAGTAGTATCAGTTCAATAAACATTATACCTACTTTCAACAAGCAGTAGTATCAGTTCAATAAACACTATACCTACTTCCAGTAAACAGTAGTATAAGTTCAATAAACACTATACCTACTTTCAGTAAACAGTATTATATTATATCATTAACAAAATTTACTAGTATCATGGATATACTTTATTTTATGCCTAATAGCTGCCAACTTTATAGGGACTGGGAGAAATCAAAAGAAGACAAATATAAAACATTAATAGCAGAGTTTCCCTCGTCTGATCCACCCGAACCAGTACCCTACAGATATTCAAACGTTAAGTACAATCACAATCAGACTAACTACTTAGATTTGTATTGCTTAATGTTATGCCTAGATAAAGACCTTTACGAGATTATATTTTGGGAAGAGCGCGTATTTAAACGCTTAAGAAATCTTCCGTGGTTCTTGGAAGACCACTTTCTTTACGATTGGCCTAAATATAGGAGCATCGAAGTAATCGATGAAGCCCGCAAAAATCTCGAAGATATTATAACAGCCTGTAACGAAATTATAGATTTTAACGTTGAATTTGATTTGTTATAAGCAGAAATTAACAAAAGACAAAGTAGGTGTGATATATTCGAGAAAACGCAGTTTGATAAATATGTATGGTTTGAATATCAAGGTTTTAGCAACAAACAGTACCAAGTTGTATTAAGAGAAACCTTTAAGCACCTTAACATTATAAAGAATGTTTTGAAATATCTCCCTTTATTAGGCGTAGTCCATGAAACATATGATGTTGAGACGATAATTAACATATTCAAAAATTTTTGTAGGTACAACCGTATCGACGAACTTGACAACAGTGAAAGAATAAAATTTATCTTATGGTCCTATGTTTTACCTCCTGATGAGATGTTTGTTTTTTTTTTTCAAATCAAACACAACTAAACATAGAAATCTCGCTAACTTAAAGTTATTTTTACGTAACTTATATAAGAGAAATAGTGCGAATCTTAATCAAGAATTCCGCGAATTACAAGCCGAATACGCCGAACTCGAACGCAGAGCAATTGCTAGCCAATCTATGCAAGTATTACGCGAGTTAGAAGCCGAATAAGCCGAACTTAATCACAAAAATGCTGCTATAGAATTAAAACGCAATCGCTTTGTCGCCATACCGAATTATGACGTCACAAGTACAGCGTCACGTAATGCAACAAAAATACCTGATAAGAACCAACGTTCTAAGCAACCACGGCAGCATCACCAGGGCCAGAGTCTACGACTAGCACCAAAGATCCGAGCCATCTTAGTCAGCACCACATCGGGCAGTCCCAACGGTCAGCGCCACCGAAGCCAGCACCTATGCTACCAGCGCCAACGATCAGTGCCATCTCAGCCAGCACCAAAACAAGCAGTCCCAACGGTCAGCACAACCGCAGCCAGCACCAGAACAATTAGAGCCAACAGCCGATTCAGAAATGCCTTCCGTCAAACCGGAAAACGCACGAAAATTATCCTCGTCTACGACCGGAAGCACAGCAGCGACTACAAACACTTCTTCCAGCATTACGTCGACCGACAAACCGGCGAACTCACGAAAGCTGCCCGTTTTTCTAAACAAAAGCACAGCAGCGACTACAAACACTTTCTCCAGCGTTTATCCGTCCGGCAAAGCGACGAAATAACGAAAGTTGCCCCACTTCTAAACAAAAGCACAGCAGCGACGGCACAAATTAGATTAAACTGAAAGAACAAAAAAAAAACTTGAAATTATAAGAACAGTAAAAAAAACTTCAAATTGAAAGAACAACAAAAAACACTAAAATATTTTTTTTGCTAAACTTATAAACTTTCCATTATTTTTGCAACCAGAATATCACCTAATTTTAGCTAATATCAGGGTTGCAACTCTTTGATTCAAAAAAACTGATCTGAGTGATTATAAACTTTCCTGAGTCAGAATGAGGTTTTGGAAAACCAAAAAAATAATTACTTTAAGCTAATAATCAGTAGAAAAGCTAGCCACAAGGTTGAACATTTTAAGTAATGTTTACAATTAAGGCTATAGGGGGTTAAACACTTTTTTTTACAAGTTGATCTTATTTAACAGAATACTTTTTTAGCTACCAGATTCTTTTTATAGATTTACAAAACTCAAAGTAGTTTTTGGGATGTAAGCGGTCAAAGCCGGAGAGTTCCATAGGGACCTAATGGAAGGCGCAAGCTAAAAACGCGGAAATATCCATTTCACTAAAAATCTGTTTCCTCCTAGGTTTTTTAAGCTAGGTACTCCAAATTTTCAAAAAAGTATTTCTTAAACAGTATAAAAGCTTTTAAGTTTTGGAATTTAAAATAATTAAAATTTACAAATTTAAGGTCTAAAATTCGAAAAAAACACCTTTTTTTGAAAAAAGGGGACTTTTTCTATAAATAAAATAATTTCCTACACTCAAATGATTTAAAATTTAGTAAAGAGTAAACTATGAAAGTTTGAATAATATTGCTTAAAAACTGTAGGAGGAGATCAATTTTTAATGAAATGTTTTTTTTTAGCCTTTTTAGTTTGCACCTTCTGTAAGGAAGCTATTGGGCTGGCCGGCTTTGACCCCTTGTATCTCGAAAATTACTTTGAATTTTGTTAAGCTGTAAAAAGTATCTAGTAGCTAAGATTTAAATCTATCAAATAAGATCAGTGTGTAAAAATCAAGGTGGACCGCCCTATAGCCTTACCAATCTAAAATCAATTAAAATCAAGTTCTTGAACAAAACTAACTAGAAAATCACAAAATATTGAAAACTGGATCATCTCAAACTCATTCAAAATCTAGAAGAAAACTAGCCTAAATTTTTCAAAAAATCTTAAAACTAGCCTGAATTCTTATAAAAAACTAATTTAGCCTGAGGCAGCCTTAGATTTTCAAAATTTTCAAAAATTTTCAAACTAGCAGAGTTGCCACTGTTTAAGTCAGAAAAAACTAGCTATAGTGAGTATAAACTAGCCTGAGTCTAAAATTACTTTAATTACATAATCAGTAGAGCAGCTAGCCATAAGATTGACAATTTGGTAGTAAAGTTTTTAATTTTACAACATAGGTAAAGAGTTGCATTACTGAAATGTTTGTTTCATAGTTTAAATGTGAACAAATGTAAATTAGTCACGTGTACAAAATGAGCCAATCACGGTTGGTGTTTAATTTTCGAACGGATTTTCTGACGAATATGACTCTTTTAAATTTACACAGGGTTTGTTTTAAAAAAATTCTTTTCTGTAAGTTTTTTTTTACTAACTAGATCCAAATCTTGTCAATAGGAGTTTTATTGAAGAAATAGGATTAGTTTTTTGTTTTTACTTTCGTTAGTTAAAAATAAAAGATTTGTTTTTGTGTTGAAATATAGGTTCATATTTATTTCTTTCGATTAAAAGTTAATTGTTTTCTAACTTATTTAAAGATAGGGCAGGTAGAATAACGAGTGATGAGCTTAAAAATCACTTGCTTGACCTTCAGAAAACGTTTATCGTTGCAGAGGGAGTGTGAGTTCAGCTGTTTTTTTACCTTAGAAAAAAAACTAATGCAGTTTGTTGTATTTTTTAATTTCCATATATTTATTTCTTCTTAATATAGACCACTATAAAAAAATTGATAAACAGATCTTTATCGTTTTCTATAAAATTGTTCTTAAATAAATCATTATATGTACTGTAAGGGGTGCGAGAGCAATTAAAATTATTTTAGGGAAGCGGGGCATCAAAAAGGTTGGGAACCACTGGTCTACAGTATAAGCTTACACTTAGTTTTAACATCCGATTATTACGTCATTTTACATTTAAAAATTTTTAACTAAAGTATGGTTTTATTTTATTTTCATTTCAGTTTTAACTTGGTAAGATACAATTTCTGATGAGCCTTACTATGAAAGTACTAAAAAAAATTTAAGAAAAAATGAAATGCGTTTTGTTTTATTTTCTAAATAAGTTATGCACCGGAAAAAAGCTGTAAAAATGTAAAAATAAAAAAACCAACTGTTAATATTTTAAAACATTTAGCTTAAACAACATTTTTGTGAGTTATTTGTGCTAAAAGTTATTTTTAATAACACCAAAACTTTTTATTTAAAAGAAAAAGGTAGAAAAATAATTAATTCATTTTTACTTTAAAAGTTTAAGGAAAGCTTATTGATATTTTTATTTTTTTTAAATTTAACTGGTTAACAGTTCTACACGTCATTGTCAAAAGCTGTTTAAAATATATAAAGCTGAAATATTAATTTAGTTGGATAAACCATTATAGTTGTTTTGTTGTTTGAATATACTGGATACTTTATGTTTTCGTTTTTTATAACTTATTATAGCGCTACTAATTACTTATTATAACTTAAAACAGCTGCTGTTTCAAAACAGGAATTTTATTTAAGAACTTTAAAGCATTAGTAAAAAAGCTATAAAATTTTACAGTTCAGAAATTTTATCAGAAAAGAACACAAAACAAACACACTTAATAGTTTCTTTCAGTTTAACTTCTTAAAAATATTACCTGAGTTTAAAAAACACTTAAATATACTTTCATGTTAATAAAAAGTTACAATTTTTTACCATTGTTAAAGTATGTTTTGTTAGTTTTGTGAAATTTTTTATATTTTATCTTCAAAAGGGCTTTATGATAAATGTTAAAAGTTTCAGACCTGCTATTAGTAATTTTGACTCTTTTCTATTCTGTGTTATAATTTATTATTTGTTAAAGGAACCAAATACTGCCAAATTGTTTTAATTTTTAGCTAACATGTTGCTTGATACACTAGTTTCTGATTTTGTTTTTGAAGAATTGTGATAGCCTGAGTCTTGTTTATAACTTTTAAGCTGCAATATTGGCACTTTATGTTTTGGTTCGCTATCATATTTTTTATTGTAACTGCTATTTTTCTGCTTTTGGTTCTGATGTTTTCCTTTGCTGAGCTTACCTTGTTTTGCTGTAAAAGCAAAAACTTACTTATAAGCACTACTAGTTTCTATTTTCTGCTGTTCGAGGTTAATATAATGATAATTTGCGTTAAATATCGTTTGTTGAAGTTTTTGGTTGTAGTTTGAATTCTTATCTACAGCGTACTTAGACCCTTGAACTGTTTTACCATTAGGACCTATCACGTTTGCGGCTTCTGACATGCCATTTTTACCTACAACAATATCAAACTGGACTTTTTCTCCTTGTGCAAGAGACCTTAAAAATTTGTTCGGGCTGTTTTTATTATAGCTGTATAATGAACAAAAATATCATTGTTCCGATCATCACGATGAATAAAACTGTAACCTTTGCGAACATTAAGCCATACTACTTGACCAGTTACTCCAATTGCTATAGTGTTTTTGGTTATCTTAGCTTTTTCTTTGGCTGTTTGAAACTCTTTGGTTGTATTAGATGTTTTTGTAGGTAAGTGTTGATGACATGACAAACACTGTGCTATGTTAAATTATCTCTATCTAGATTATGTTGACGATAATTGTAACTATGACTAATACCATTATCTCTTAAATGAAAGTTTTGTTTATTATTAGGACGAACTCGCCTATGGTAATCTATTTTAGACTTATAATGATTTTGCTCATACTGCTGTAGTCTATCGTAATTAATTTGCTTAGTTTTTCATGCCATTTATTTATAAGCATAACATATGGCTTGTCCTTTTCTTTTAAAAACTTCTAAGCTTTCATCAAAATTTTTTTCTAATCTTATCTTTGATTGAAAAGGGCATCAAGTATGCAAAAAAAAACTTAATTCTTTCCTGCTCTGGACACTTAGCCAAACTTACGGCTTTAGAAAATATTTTATTAAAATGTGTACGCTCATTCCAAGGTGTAACTTTATCTAAAATTTCAGCTAACTGGTTGTCCCAATAAAAAAAAAATATTTTTTAAAGAACTGTAATTTCTTTCACCTCGTTCTGTCATTTTATAATAATCTGACAACTCTTCTTCGGCCAAGACGCTGTTAAAAGATTATACTTTTCTGTATCACTAGCAATACCTTCATTTAACATTTCCTCTTTAAAATATCTTAAAGTGTCACGAGGGTTTCTTACAAAGTCTTATCTTTTAAACTTTTTATTTAGTCTTTGCGCCTTAAATGTATCGCTAAAATTATCAAAACTAGTATCATTACTTTAGTAGTTATCGTAAAAAGGTTCGCGTTTTTCTAGCATCGCACATTCGTAATTTGATGAGCTAGACTGATTTTATATAATATTCAAATTTTGAATTTCGTTTTGCAGTTTTCGTAACTCTTCTTCAGTTGTTAGCTGCTTAACTTTGATTGATTTCTTACATTTTTGTTGAATTTTTTTGACGGACAAAACTCAACATTATCTTCCATTATCTCAGCTTGATGAGAATTATTAAGATTGAGATCGTCATTGTTGTTTGTGTGCATTTATTCTGTTGACTGCTTAAAGATTCCTACAAGAAGAAACAAGGTTCTTGATAGACACTACGTGGTCTCCACTACAACCAAATATACTATTTAATGTTAGTTATGTTTATGTATTAGATACGTGGTCTCCACTTTAACCAAATAGGCTATTCAATTATTGGTTTATGTTCTGGGTCTTAACTACGTGGTATCTAGTAACTTACTAACTGACTGCTATACTTACTAGTAGTAACAATATGCTAACAGTAATAAGTTACAAAAATTTATCTCTAAGTTATGAATAAAAAACACTTTGAATAAATGCAATTTACTTTATTTTCAATAATAATTCTTAGTTCTGAAGAAAGAAACTATTGAATCACGACACAAATAAGCTCTATAAAAAGTATTAACAATAGTAAAGTTATATAAAATACTAACATCAACTCCGCGGTTGTAAACGTTTTCTTTATTCTCGAAACTAGAAATAAAACGTTGAATTTAATCGTAACTTGAAGTGCGGAATAACTTATTCACCAACTAAGCAACTAACGCGTATTTGAAAGACAAACGCAAATGTATACGCATTGAAATGAAATTAACAACTTAAAATAAAAAAAGTGTTTGTTTTTGTTACTGGAATCACGGCACGAAAACTGCGTAAAACACTTTACAACATTCGCTTTTAAATAACTTTATCGCATGATTACTGCGACAAAGCAAATTTATATTTGTTATGATATATTATGAAGTTTTAATTTACAATTACTTTCAGCTGTTACTAAGTAAAGTTGTTAGATTCAACATACAAAAAGTTTAGTAGGAAAACACAAGCAAACCTACTAAAACAGGGAACAGTTCTAATATGCACAAAGGAACGCTTTTGCATGGTGACTTTTTTACACGAAGGGACATTCTTGCACGAAGACACTTTTGACAATGTGTCACTTTTGCACAAAAAAATTTTGCAAGAGGTAACTTTTGCACAAAGGTTCATTTTTGCACGAGAATTAAAAAAAATTATAATAATCAATAAAATAACTGACTGAAGGTAAATTTTAGGGGTAACATTGATAGTAAAAAATAAAAAATAAACCAGATAAGTAAAAGTAATAAACAGTTATATACTTTAAAAATTTCAAAAAATTACTCAGTATACCGCAAAAAAATTAATGATAAAAATAAAAGAAAGTACACAGGTATAGACTCCAAAAACGCTGAAATAAACAATGTTTTAATTTCTAAACACTTTAAAGCAATGAAGGGCATTATTTCTTGTCGGAGGAGGGGCAGATTTGCAATTTTTTTCGCGGGCCCGACTTGTTTATAAAAACACTTAGCCCGGATAAAAATAGAATTTATGCTGTTAGTTACGTATAAAAATTAGATCAAAGTTGAAACTAAATGATAGTTTAGTAAGTACTAATGTGAGTTTAGAACGATTCTTTTAACTAAAAGTGTTTTGCTTAGGTGTACTTTTTAAGATAAGTGTATCGCCACTAAGCTATTAACTTTCAAAGCAAGGACTATATAATCATGGGGTTTATAAACTTTTTTTTTTATTTAATTAATTAAGGCTAGTTGCCTAACTTTCTAAGTTTTAAAAGGCCATGTCTATTTCAACCGCTAATTAAAAAAAAGTTTTTATGGTAAGTTATGGAAACTCAAATACTATGATATCAAATTGAAAAGTCTTCTTAGTTGACAAATTCAATACTACTTTGTATACCGAAAATTTATTGACTATTTATATATTTTGATAAGTTACGCTAGATTATACATTTACATTAAACGAAAATTAAAACACTCCTTTTGCATGAAAAAGTTACCTAATTTAAAAATGTTATGTTTATGTTGCAATGAAATTGATATGTTTAATGATATTTTTATTGATATGTTTGTTTAATTTTTTGTATGTAGATCGTAAGCCGTTAGACTTACTGAAGTTAAATTTACAAAGGCTCTGCTTGAAAAATGTTTCACATTTAACTGGTAAACTTTTGCTCAGACTGAGTAGTCAAAATTAAATCATAGTTAAAAATACGCATGCTAAATACTTGTTACCTAAAAGTTCTCCAAAAAAAATCTGTTGCTAGAACTATTGTTTTGTATATGAAGCTTACATTTCAGTTTTTTTACTAACTTACAATTTGATTTATTCATTAAACATGTATTATCTACCCGCGCTTATAATTACTTAGTTGTACTTAATCGGTATAAATTTTGTTTGTTTTTCACAGTGCTACATCCTTAGTTTAGGCATGATAGTTTAGTATGTTCTATTTTTTATACTTCTATACTTTAGAAAGACTCTTTAGCACGGTGTGTCACCTTTGCACAGAAGGTCACTTTACAGGCAGTGACATTTTAGCACGGTGAGATTTTTTAACACAAAGAGTCACTAAGTTTATTATATTCGAAGCTGTAATTTTAGAAAAAGCATGATTTCATTTTAAATGAGTGTAACTTTGGCTTTGAAATGATTAATAAATTTGATGTAGATCCATGAAAAAACAAACATGCTAAACAAAGTAGTCCTAAAGTATCGCTTATTGCAAAAGTGAAACTTCTTGCTAAAGTGAAACTTAATGACTACTTTGTTTAGTATGTTTGTTTTTTCATGGTTCTACATCAAATTTATTAATCATTTCAAACATATAAAAACAAACTATACAAAATTAAAAAATAAAACTAAACAAGCTTTAAATATTTCAAAAAATTGAGCTTGAGCAACAACTTTGAAATTGAATTGTGCTTCAAGTTATTTTTAAACAAAACGAAACTTTTACTAACAAGATGAAAGTAGAAAAAACAATGAATTGATACTTACTATAAACATTTAAGGAAAGTTTATTGATATTTTTAGTTTTTTAACATGTAACTGCTTAACAGCAATACACGTCATTGTCAAAAGCTGTTTAAAATATATAAAGCTGAAATATTAATTTAGTTGGATAAACCATTAGAGTTGTTTTGTTGTTTGAATATACTGGTTACTTTATGTTATCGTTTTTTATAACTTATCATAGCACTATTAGTTACTTATTATAAATCAAAACAGCTGCTGTTTTAAAATAGGTTTTTTATTAAAGATTTTAAAGTTACTATTTTTAATTATCATTCTGTTGAAAAGAGTACACTGTATTGTCAAGTGTTAATAATTGTAGTAGAATGCAAAAGCACTGGTTGCAGCCACACCAGCCAAGCCCATCGCTTTTTTACAAACATTTTCTTCCGTAAACTTATCTTCTCTTTCCTTTATTTCTTTGTCCATCCACGCGCGGAACTTTCGAATGTCCATGCCCACGCCCGGAGACTCCGGCGTGCACTTATCTGACCAGTCTTCACAGGATGGCCGATGGATTCCAACAACAATTTCAAGTCCATCTTTAAAAAGCACCGCTGGCGAGCCGGAGTCGCTATCCGAAGCTATTGAGCATCTCCCTGCGAGGCATCCGTAGCACAAGTGGTAGTTTTCATCAAACATATCCGAGTCAAACACATCAACGCACGTTTCGTTTGTGATCAAGTATAGATTTCCTTTGCGAGCGCGATCTGGTGCAATTTCTTTCCCGTCTTTTTTTACACCCACGCTTCCCCATCCAACGATTGTGATTCTGGTGTAAAATTCAATTTCGAGATGGATTCCACAAGAACTGCTTGCTCCACTTGATCTTTTGTAAAATCGAAAGTGTTTTTCCTAAGAAATATAAGTCTACCTCACAGTATACTGCAACGATACAACTACCACATCACAGTAGACCACTACGATACAAATACCCCATCACAATAGATCGCAATAATACAACTATCACATCACAGTAGAGTAGACAACAACAATACAACTATCACATCACAGTAGATGGCAATGATACAACCATCTTATCACAGTAGATGGCAATGATACAACTATCACATCAGAGGTGTTATATAATTTATATCACCTTTGACGAACTTCTAAAAAAGACGTACCATTATTAATTTAAAACTTAACAAATGATTTTACAACCTTTGAAACAAAATTTAAAGTATATTGACTTGAGATTAAAAAAAAACTAATCTAACAGTTAAATTAGTATTAGAAAAATCACAGCTTTTAACATAACATAAAATTTAAAACATTAATTAATTTTTACTCGAAATCTAGTAAAAAAAACAAATTTTTATTATAACAAAATTACAACAACTGATATAATCATAGCCTAAAACTTGACAATTTTTTAAAACATCGTATAAACCAGGGTTTCCCAAAGTGGGCGATATCGCCCCCTGGGGGCGATTTTAGTAATTTGGGGGGCGATAATTAGTAAGGGGGCGAAAGGGTGGGCGATAACTAGTAAGGGGGCGATTTTAAAATTTTGGGCTGTCATAAGATTTTTACTTTTTTTCTTGCTATTTTACTAATTTTAGCTTGCTATTAATTATTTGACCCTGAGGTGAAACTTAAACAAAAAAGTTTCTTTTATTTATGTAACAGATAGAAAAAAAAATCAAGTGCTTATGACTCCTACTTTCAAGTAAATATTTCCTTATTTAACAATTACATAGATCATAGATGATTTAAATCCCTCTCACTATTTTATAACCTGACATATATGTTATTTGGGATCATAAATGGTTTGTAAAAATCTATGTTATTTATTATTAACTATCACCTCATGATATTTCCAGTTTTTTTTTTTTGAAAAGTCACTAAGTTAGACTAAGAAATAAAACTATACAGAGTTGCCAATTTACCTATAAACCTGGAAAATTCTGAAATTTGACAATTTAGGCAAAAAAATAACTTAGAAAAAATCTGGAATTTTTAACAATTTTAACATATTAAGTAGTAAAATTTAGATTTGACACAAAAAAGCTATCATATAGATAAAAATATGGATCCCTTCGAGGCAGATGCTTATGAAGTAAACGACTTACAAACTGACCTTGAACTTAAAGTAAGTTCTTCCAAAGAACGATATGAAAGCTTTTGGACTCAACAAAAACTAAGGCAAAAGTATCCAATCATTTGAGAGGAATTTAGACTGTTGTTTATAGCTTTTCCTTCTAGCTATGTTGTTGAGAAAGCTTTCAGTTCAGTTATCAGCATCTTGAGCAAAAGATCTACTCTAGATATTTATAAAAGAGGTGACTTAAGGCTCTATTTTACTGATTAAGAATCAGATTGGAAAAACTTGCAAGCAGTCATGAACCTTATCCTTCACATAATATTAGACTTCAGTAGCAGACATTATTTTTTGAAAGTGTTTTAGTTTTATTTGATCTTTTGAAATATTTCTTATTTAGCCCGGTTTGTATTGTATTTAAGTAGTCTTTTTAAAATAATAACTTTATTAAGCTATTTATTCTACAACAGGTTTGCATAATGCCTAATAAATATTAACTATGGTAGACTTCCTCTTGAGTTCGTCTTTTTTACCCAAAAAAAAGTGCAAATTTATATTTTCTTAAATTTAACTTAAGTAAAGTCTATTACTAACTAAATATTTATAAAACAAAATATATATAATATTTAATAGCTTGTATAGATCTTTTTTTTTTAATAAAAGTTTGTTTTATATTGAAGTGGATTTCATGTTTAATCTTAACATTATTGCATATAACATATTGAAATTTGTCATTTTGTAAAAAAAAAATTGTAATAATTTTCTGAGTTTGCACTTTTTGATTTTTTTCAAAGTGCGAACTCAAGCGGAAGTCTACTATATTTATTAAATGGTTTATGTTTTAAAGTTGTTAATAGTTTTATTTTGACCTTGTTAATTTTGTAGTTCATATTCGTCGTTTACATTACACTAAAAGTTTTTATAGCATAGTGATTAAAATATTTGTTTGAAAGACAGGTTTTTGTTATTACTTGTTTAATCTGTATATAACTTATATCACTATATAACTATTATCTGATTGTAAAATTCTGGTAACCATTAAAGTTTTTATGTCTATAAAGAATTTTTCGGTTTTAAAAGAGTATAAATTTGAGGTCTCTATTTCAAATGACTTCTACGTTTTCATTTAAAAGTTTCTTAAACTCAATTTTATTTTCTAACTTTATTTATTATTTAAAAAAAAAAAATTATTATATAAGGAGTTTTAAACTATTAATACAACTGTTTTTTGTATTATCTTAATTCAACATGTATTAGCAATTAGAACATACTTAGTTTATTTTAATACTTCAACACTAGCTTTTAGTTTTTCACTGTTTTCCTCTGTTAAATTATTAGAGGCTAATAGCTAGAAAAAAAAAATTTAAACAGAACTAAATAAGCCATCAGAAAAACTGCTACAGTTACAAAAAAAAATTTTAACCTAGTTAAAAGTTTTTTTTAATTGATTACTTTCTGTTCTCAGAATTAACTGTAAAACATCGGATTTTTTATTTTTGAATTTTAATAAAGAAAAAAAATTGTTAGAACTAAGGTTTAGTTCCCTAAAGATTATTCCAAGTCAAATACTATTACATGGTGTTGTACTTACAAAACAAATAGTTTAAAAAGTTTGAAATTAAATTTTTAATTTTACAACTGACTTGCTTACAATATATCTTAGCATTAAAATTAATAAATTTACTGCATTAATTGAAGCTGTTGATGAAACCACTTTTCATGTAAGATAATCAACCAGTCGGTCAAACTTCCTCAAACTAGATCAGAAATTATTTTTTAATTTTTATTTTATTATGTGTAAAATAAACTGTTCACAGGGTTGCCACTCGGTCAGGAAAAGTCAGGAAAAGTCAGGAGAAATTAAAAAAAAAGAAAAAAATCAGGAAAAATCAGGAAAAATGGGGGGTTTTGAAAAAAGTCAGGAAAAGTCAGGAAATTTGATAAAATTTAAAAAAAGGCAGATTATGTCATTTTAATTTTACAAAATTCCTTGTTTTCCAAAGCCTTCAAACGGTAAAAATCAATTAAAAGTCCTTTGAAGTCAGAAAAAAATTCCAAAATTTTCCTAGAAATTTACAAAAATATTTAATTTTATTTCCAATGCCTTCACCTGGTATAAGTTAAGATAAAAAACTCCTCACAGTGGAAATTGTAAAAATAAAATTGGAACACGATTTCAGCAAAGTAACTCGATTATTGTTGATGAAAGTTTGTATGCGTCCTTGGAACGACGTCAGTATCAGTAGAAATGAAAATCAGCTCCATCCTACCACTATAGTTACGTCACGATAGAAATTTGCTAATAGAATCCAATAATTTTGCTTTCGAAATAAAATATCCTTTATAAAACTGCAAAAAATTTCTATTAACATATTGAACAAGTACCCTACTTTAACAAGCAGATTTTGTAAGCTTTTTAGTATTGATAATCTGTAGCAAGGACACTTCCATAGTGAAACTGATATATACACAAAAGTTTATCTAGCATAATTTTAGAATCTAAGTGTTTTTTGTTTAAGTAAATAGTTAAGTTCTTTATAGTTAAGCAGTTAGTTTAGTATTTTATGGATCAAGTTGATGTGTATACTTTATCTCTTTATAATTTTTTAAAGTTGTTTAAATTTATAAAATAAGTTTTAAGAGAGGTATATGCCAAGATTAAGTTTACACATTATTTGTATTTTTTGTAGAGTAACTTAAGTTTTTAAAGTAAATAAGAGTATATTTATTTGTTACAAATTTTATACTAAATGATTAGGGGAAATATTTTATACAACAGATATATAGTTTACTTTTTTATGTCTTTTTTTTTAAATTACTTCACTTAAGTACTGGAAGTTTGATGATAGAATTCAGCAAAAAACTGTTGTTTTTAACCTGTATAAAAATTAGATTGAAAGCTTTATATAATTTCAAGTGTTAGATTATGTATTTTAGAATAAGTTTAATTTAAGAGTTTGGTTTATAAAAGTCAGGAAAATTTTGGTAAAAAGTCAGGAAAAAGTCAGGAATTTTTTCTCAGCTTGACCAGTGGCAACCATGTTTTCATTATTTTATAGTTTTTTAATCTCTGGTATAGTTATTTTAAAATATGCCTATTTATAAAATAATTTAAGTATTTTGTGCGGATTAAATAAGTTACTTAGTATTAACTTCTAAATGTCCGAAATTTGTTATATGTGATATTATTATAATGTCAGGTTTCAGTTAAAATTTCAGATGGGTAACGTACGGCTCAGATCGAGTCGCAGATCCAGTTGAATTTCGACCCGCTAAGTAAATTGAAAACTACTTGTACAAAATAAATAATATTTAGTTTTTTGATACTTAACATTTTGAAATACGCTTTCATTTCGCTTTCAGTTGACAATAGTATTTTCTAGATCACAATAATACTAAATCATTTTATTACAATTTTGCTCGAGTTTTTTAATTTTCTTATTTGTTATTTTTTTAAATCATGCAGCCCCCATTTACCTTTTTTTAACGAGTTGAAACTAGAAAAGATATTTTAGTAAATATGAATTGCTGACTACAAAAGTTGTCCACCACTGGCCTTAAAGTTTCACCAGTTTCACAACAGTTCATATTTAAACAAGATTGATTACAGATTACACAAGGCTTTTTAATAATTAAGTACTTTAATACACTTTACTGGGCTTCTAAGAAAATAACTGTAAATTATTTTCTCAAACCTTGTAAACTACTTTGAACACAAAAGTGCGTGCATAAGAAGTACCAGGCTAAATTACATTTCGAACACAACTTTTTTTAGCTCAAAAGTTTGTACTCAAAAGAAAAACTACTTTTTAAAATTGTGGAGGGCGATTTTTTTTCAAATTACTGAAAAGGGGCGATTTAGTAAATGAGTTTGGGAAACCCTGGTATAAACCAACAACTAATCTACAAATATTTATAGCTGTTGTCCCCAACACTATTGAATCTAAAACAGTTGCCCGCAAAACAGTGGAGCTTCAATTATCACATAACTGTTGTTTGATTGTTTTAGAATTCAACTTTCGACGCAACTCTTAGTACTTTTTTTGTTATCTGACGTTTACATAAAAGTTTTCTAAATGTCTTGGCCAATTTAAAGTAACCGTCGAAGGCCATCACTCTAAGTAGCATTATCCAAAAATTTTATCTACGTGTTTGTATAGTTGCATTCTACTGTGATGTGATAGTTGCATTGTTGTAATCTACTGTGATGTTATAGTTGTAACATTGCGGTTTACTGTGATGTGAAAGTTGCATCGTTGCCGAAATTTACAGTTTAGTAAATTTTAGAACATATCTAATCATTGATATATATAGTATGATATTTAAATATTAAAGCAAAAACTGGTGTCTAGTGGTAAAATTATAATAGAGAAGTTGCTCTCTTCTAGTTTTTATTAGTTTTGTTTTTCCTAAAAAAATGTTTGTTTAGCTAACTATTCTCTGTATTAATACTTGTTTTGTAATGATATTAACATTTCATTTTCTTATTTTAAAGCGTGTGAATAAATACGGAATTTTCTGTAACAATAAAATCAATGATAAGCTTTTAAAACAGTTATACCAATTCCAAAAACAACTCAAGGGAGTTAATTTCATTCCGACGCGTATATATTTGCAATTGTCTTTCAAATACGCGTTAGTTGCTTATTTAGTTGCTTAGTTATTCGGCGTTACGATCAAGATACTATTAAGTTCAACGTTTTATTCACAAGTTTCGAGAATCAAGAAAACGTCTACATCGGGGAGTTGATGCTAGTATTTTATTTAACTTTACGATTGTTAATACTTTTTATAGATTTTATTCGTGTTGTGATTTAATAGTTTCTTTCTTCAGAACTAAGAATTGTTATTTAAAACAAAGTAAATTGCATATATTCAAAGTGTGTTTTATTCATAACTTAGGAAATAGTTTTGTAACTTATAATAGTAGCTAGTTATAACTAAAGCTGTCAGTTAGTAAGTTACTGGAGACCACGTAGTTAAGACATAAACATAAACATCATTAAAATATATCCTATTTCGTTAAAGTTTGTTTACTACTGTTGGTTGAGTTTACTAGTACAGTATTATCTAGCCACCTCTAGTGAGCCTAATAGTACTCAAAGAGATAGGCTATGTACTAGGGCGACATAGTTTACCTTTTATTAGGATTATGCAAAAGTTTAGAAACCAACAAGTTTTATGTTTTGATCATACAGCAAGTTGTTATATGTTCGAGGCAACATGAAGAAAATTTTCGTACTCATACTAAATTTAACTAAAAATTTATTTTTAAAGTTTTATTAAATAGTCTCGATTGGTCAATGATAATTAAACTGTTTGATTTAAAATTTTGCTATATGTTAATTATTTGGATAAATTTTATATAGGAGATTGTTAGAAAAATGTCTAGTTTTCAAGTAAAATTTTTATAAAAAAAATTCGAGAATACAAAGTTCGTTATTTCTTATATTAAAAAAAAATAATGGAGATTTTAAGAAGCTCCTGGCTTTACGATTGTACCTTTAAATTGGCCAACATCGACCGCAATAATCACATATATATGTAAATGTAAAGACTAGACAGGAAAGTGCTAAGTCTTTTGTATGTATGCTCATGCTAAGTTGATAAATAGTAAAAACAAAATCATTGTAAACATTACTAATAATTATTTTTAATGTGGAACAACTAATTAAATTGTAATGTAAATTTTAATCGAAAACATGAAATAAATTTTAATTTTTAAGTCAAAGAGTACAATCGATTTAAATTTGAAACAGCATTATGATGTGAAAAATTTAGATAAAGTTGGTTTTGTTTAATTAAAAAAATCAACGTTTAAATTCTCCTCTTTAATTTTATATGTTAAGCAAAAATCAAGCAAAGAACTTTCATCATGTGTAATTTCAAAGAATGCAAATAAATAATATCTAATAGTTTTAATTTTAATAATTTTTTTAACTTTGATTTTCTCTGTTAATAAAAAATAACTTTAGGATCAAAATACTTTTATTAGAACGATATGAATGTTTTTTATTAATTTATTTTTTCTTTTTGTTAAATGACTAAAAAAGTTTTAATATTTTCCAAAATTAGCTAATTCTAGTATAAAGAGTATTATAATTACTATTTTTTAGTTTTTTTAATATCATATGTTTAAGTATTAAACCTACACGATCATTTCATAGTTTCTCTAATTTAATTTGTCATCAGATATGTTGCTCCCTTAAAGTATTTTAAAAACTTGAAGTGCATTTATTTGTATATTTATGCAACCAAATAAACTGCACCTATAATGACTGACTTTTAGTTATGAAGCAAATTATTTAAACTTTTATTAACCCCTTTCATCGATTTCCGTCAAGTATTTATAAATAAAAATGAGTAAGGATGAATTTTCATTGCAAAGGTGAAAAATTAGCATTCTGACTTGTAGGGTGAACTTTGTTCTTTCTTAATCTTCTGATATATATTATTTTTTTTGACAATTGATCACATTATTTTCTGATTAAATTGATGTTATAGATAAATATTATATGTAATTAGATATTAAGGTTTATAAACTATTTTAAACTAAATATGATTTCAAAAAAAAAAAATTTTCGATAAGTAGTTTTTGTTAATAGGTATTAATGCTTATAGCAGGGTCCGGCAAACTGCGGCCCGCGAAGGGTAAATCTGCGGCCTGCGAGCATATAAATGTGGCCTGCTGAGCAAAATTATAGTTTAATTTAATTAATTTCGTTTTAAATCCCTGAATAAAATATTAAAATAAATAAAAGACTTTAATGCTTTAGCTTAAAATGTAAAAAAAAAAAAGATTGGCATTCCACCAGAGTTTTTTACTCTGTTTCATAATAATTTTCTTTTTACAACAGCTACCTATTAAAGCTTTAACTCAGCTCGATAAGCATTATTTTGCAATTTTTAAGAAATGTTTAACTTTAGATCCAATTAATTTCCTTATTATTAAAGCTAAAAATGGTACATTTTTTTTCTGGAGAATGCTCTTTTGCCTTTCATTAAAAAAAACCATTGGATTGTGGATTGACTTTTTGAGTGGGGCCCCTTAAAAAAAAATGTTTTTTTTTGATATTTTTACTCCGACCGGTGTTTTAGCCAGAAGATATTTTTTTTCTTGCTTTGTTTTCAAGGGTGGTTGTTTTTTATTCAAGTTTCTAGTTTTTAATAATATATACAAATATGCCCGATTGTAAATTTCAAAGACCCTCAGTTTTCCAACGGTCACTGAAGCAAAAAAAAAGTATTTTAATACATTTAGTTATTACTATTTTAAATGGTGCACGCTTTTTTGATAATCTAGAATATTTATTTTTGTAAGAGATGACCCATGCACATTTTACATATCATTATGAGATCCCTCATATTTCTTTTATGAGGGATTATAAATTGATGAATTATTCAACTGGTTTTTTAGGGAGGAAACAAATAAAAAGAGCATTATTTTTGCCCATACCAGGGCTTCCAAAACTTTTTTTTGTAAAGTCCCTACTGAATAATAAAAAAACCATTGTCTTTTAATTATATTTCTCAAAAAATATACCCTTAAATACGCCTGCGACCTTTTTTTGCTCTTCATTTTTGTTTGATAGGTAAGGAATTTTTTCTTTAACTTAAGTGACTGTAAGCTAAAACTTCGTTCACTAAAAGCAACCATCGATTTTTAAAGCTAATAAGACCGACGGAAGTTAATACTTATATTTACGCGAAACTGGTTATGATCTGACTCTTGGCGTTATAATAATATCGGTGATGTTATTTAAATATAAGAAATGACTCAGCTAAGTTATTTAGCTAAGTCGACTTAATGAAATGTGAACTTAAACTTAGACTATAATTTAATGCTTAACCTAATTAAATAATTAGATTGTAGGAATGCTTAACTAATTGTATATAAAGAAATCGAGTTCTAGAAATAAAATCTGTATTACGATAAATATAAACTGCTATAAACATAAAGCAAACTATACAAATAACTACTTCAATTCGAGAGTTAATACAAAAAACAGTCGCCTTCGTACAAGAAGTACGAGGCGAACACAACCTTTTAAGCACGATATGTTATTATTACAAGCTAAAAAACTAACTGGCCAAAAAACTAGCGCTTTACTGAATTTAAGCGTTTTTAACTTTGAGAGAAAAGGAAGAAAAGAACAGTGTTAGCTGTTACATTCTCTCGACTTAAACCCTCCATTTTGGAGTTTACACTTATCTTTAAGAAAATATTGTTTTTAATTATTTTTGAATTTGTAAAAAACACTAAAAAACCTTTAATATAGAAGCATAAATGAAATATGACCGTCGGCTGTCGTCGACTAAAATCTTTTTATTTGTAAAAAATATTACTTTACATTTAGAATGCTTTAAAATCTGTAGATGACGTGCGGAATTAGTTAAAAATTTTTAACAATGAAAAAAAACTGAAAGAATTTTTAGAAATTTTTCGCTCTGTTGATAGTACTCCATTGTTTCCCGTACACGCTCTTCGTACATGCTTGTACTTTCCATCTGTACACTAACTCGGCCACCTTGCTGATGGTACATCAGATCTCTTCGTCACCTTAACCGACTTGTTGATGACTTTCGATTCTCGAGCCGTTTCCGTGCGTAAGTTCAAAAAAAGTTTAAGCAACTACTAGAATTGATTAAATTACAAGTAAAAATATAAAGAAGAAACTATTTCAAGTATTTTCAAGTACTTTCAAGTATGTTTATAAGAAACTTAAAAACATTTATAGCTTCAGTTTAAACAAACTGTTCGTTATATAAACTTTTAGTGCATTTAAAACATTTCACATTTAACACGAGTTAGTTGACAAAACAAGCAATTACATGCATTTCAAAAGTTTAAATTTGTTTCGTAAAAATATGTAGTCATCGAACTTTGTATTAATTTTTAAAACTTTAATATTCTAGGAAAGTTAAAAAACAAAGTATTTCTATATAGTGCAAATGCTGAATAAGATTTTTAATAGCTCTAATGACCTTGTTAAAAATGTGTTTTTATAAGTAAACTGAAGTGTATAAGAACAAAAAAACAAGGTAAAAAAGTTTTTTATCAGCAATTACTAAGGTTATTATAGTACGACTGTAGATTTTTTAGTTCAAAGTTTGAACATAAAACTGTTGTTAAAAAACAAATTGAAATTAAGTTTAACAAATTAAGGCACTTTTTTATATTAGTAAGAGCTCAACACAAAATTTTTATTAAAGTTTAAACTTTAAAAATACTCCTTTAATTTCTTATGACTCGATTTCGTCCTTAAGCTCCTAAGCTTTGTTCAGAAAGCTTCTTAGACTAGTTGTCTGCTATAATTAAAAAAAATAAATTGCTTTTTTGGTGATCTTAACTTTTAACCGTAAGCGTTAATTAACCGTAAGGTTTCAATAACATCTTAGTTTAATTTTCCAGTGGTGAAAAATAGCGTTTTATAAACAAAATCAAAGTTTAATATTTGATTAACAAGTTTTTCGATTTTTGAATATTTTAAGCGCCATCGGTGAAAAATGAACTAAAATAATTCTCGATTAGTTTTAAAAATTCGTGCGATAGTGTTTAAAGAGTTTTCAATTTTAAAAAGCCATTTGTGAAATAAAAGCAAAATTAATTAATGGTTTGTTTTAAAACTCTGCTCTAAGCTAATTTCTAAAGGTTTTTTGTTAGTCGCATTCATTTTGCGTTTAGAGTAAGATATGTGTTTTTTTGTTAAGAATTCGCGATCGTGCTTAACATTTATTTTAGTTTTGCCGCTTTGTGCCGTCGCTGCTGTGATTTTGTTTAGAGAATTGGGCAACTTTCGTGATTTCGTCGCTTTGCCGGACGGATAAACGCAGGAGAAAGTGTTTATAGTCGCTGATGTGCTTTTGTTTAGAGAAAAGGGCAGCTTTCGTGAGTTCGCCGGTTTGTCGGACAACGTAATGCTGGAAGAAGTGCTTTTAGTCGCTGCTGTGCTTCCGGTCGTAGACGAGGATAATTTCCGTGCGTTTTCCGGTTTGACGGAAGGCATTTCTGAACCGGCCGTTGGCTCTAATTGTTCTTGTGCTGGCTGCGGTTGTGCTGACCGTTACCGTTGGGACTGCTTGTTTTGGTGCTAGCTGAGATGGCTCTGATCGTTGGCGCTGGTAGCATAGGTGCTGGCTTTGGTGGCGCTGACCGTTGGGACTGCCCGATGTGGTGCTGACTAAGATGGCTCGGATCTTTGGTGCTAGTCGTAGACTCTGGCCCTGGTGATGCTTGCCGTGGTTGCTTAGAACGTTGGTTCTTATCAGGTATTTTTGTTGCATTACGTGACGCTGTACTTGTGACGTCATAATTCGGTATGTCGACAACGCGTTTGCGTTTTGATTCTATAGCAGCTTTTTTGTGATTAAGTTCGGCTTATTCGGCTTCTTACTAGCGTAATTCTTGCATAGATTGGCTAGTAATTGCTCTGCTTTCGAGTTCGGCATATACGGCTTGTAATTTGCGGAATTCTTGATTAAGATTCTCACTAACTCTCTTATATGAGTTACATAAAAATAGCTTAATGTTGATTTCTATGTTTAGTTGTGTTTGATTTGAAAAAAACAAATATCTCATCAGGCGGTAAAACATTGGACCTTAAGATAAATTTTATTCTTTCACTGTTGTCAAGTTCGTCGATACGGTTGTACCTACAAAAATTTTTGAATATGTTAATTATCGTCTCAACATCATATATTTCATGGACTACGCCTAAAAAAGGGAGATATTTCAAAACATTCTTTATAATGTTAAGATGCTTAAATGTTTCTTTTAATACAACTTGGTACTGTTTGTTGCTAAAACCTTGGTATTCAAACCATATATATTTATCAAACTGCGTTTTCTCGAATATATCACGCCTACTATGTCTTTTGTTAATTTCTGCTCTTAACAAATCAAATTCAACGTTAAAATCTATAATTTCGTTACAGGCTGTTATAATATCTTCGAGATTTTTGAGGGCTTCATAGATTACTTCGATGCTCCTATATTTAGGCTAATCGTAAATAAAGTGGTCTTTTAAGAACCACGGAAGATTTCTTAAGCGTTTAGCTATGCGCTCTTCCCATAATATAAGCTCGTTAAGGTCTTTATCTAGGCATGACATTAAGCAATACAATTCTAAGTAGTTAGTCTGATTGTGATTGTACTTAACGTTTGAATATCTGTAGGGTACTGGTTCGGGTGGATCAGACGAGGGAAACTCTGCTATTAATGTTTTTTATTTGTCTTTTTTTAATTTCTTCCAATCCCTTTAAAGTTGGCAGCTATTAGGCATAAAATAAAGTATATCCATGATACGAGTAGATTTTCTTAATAATATAATATAATACTGTTTACTGAAAGTAGGTATAGTGTTTATTGAACTGATACTACTGTTTACTGGAAGTAGGTACAGTGTTTATTGAAGTAATACTACTGCTTGCTGAAAGTAGGTATAGTGTTTATTGAAGTGATACTACTGTTTGCTGAAAGTAGGTATAGTGTTTATTGAACTGATACTACTGTTTGCTGAAAGTAGGTATAGTGTTTATTAAACTAATACTACTGCTTGCTGAAAGTAGGTATACTGTTTATTGAACTGATACTACTGTTGCTGAAAGTAGGTATAGTGTTTATTGAACTGATACTACTGTTTGCTGAAAGTAGGTATAGTGTTTATTGAATTGATACTACTGTTTGCTAAAAGTAGGTATAGTGTTTATTCTAAACTAATTTTGGGTCACCACTACGAAACGTAGAAAATAAAAAGAAGAAGTTACGGACTTAAATAAAATGCGTGTTTAACAGTTAGGGTTCACCATTTAACGATCGACCGATGTTTAGTTAATTAATTATTTATATTTACGCGAAACTTGTTATTATCTGACTCTTGGCGTTATCATAATATCGGTGATGTTGTTTAAATGTAAGAAATGACTCAGCTAAGTTATTAAGCTAAGTCGACTTATTGAAATGTGAACTTAAACTTAGACTATAATTTAATGCTTAGCCTAATTAAATAGTTAGATTGTTAGAATGCTTAACTAATTGTATATAAAGAAATCGAGTTCCAGAAATAAAATCTGAATTTCGATGAATACAAACTGCGAAAAACATAAAGCAAACTATGAAAATAACTACTTCAATTCAAGAGTAAATACAAAAAACAGTCGCCTTCGTACAAGAAGTACGAGGCGAACACAACCTTTTAAGCACGATATGTTATTATTACAAACTAAAAAACTAGCGCTTTACTGAATTTAAGCGTTTTTAACTTTGAGAGAAAAGGAAGAAAAGAACAGTGTTAGCTGTTACAAAGCAATTCAAATCATTAACAAAAAATTGAAAATTACACTATAGTATAATATAATAATTTTAACCTAAGCTTTCAAAATTTATAGAAGAAATAGAATTATTTTTTTGTTTTTACTTTCGTTAGTTAAAAATAAAAGATTTGTTTTTGTGTTGAAACATTGGTTCATATTTATTTATGTCGATTAAAATTTAATTGTTTTCTAACTTATTTAAAGAAATGGCAGGTAGAATAACGAGTGATGAGCTTAAAAATCACTTGCTTGACCTTCAGAAAACGTTTATCGCTGCAGAAGGAGTGTGAGTTCTGCTGTTTTTTACCTTAGAAAAAAACTTATGCAGTTTGTTGTATTTTTTAATTTCCATATATTTAATTCTTGTTAATATAGACCACTATAAAAAAATTGATAAACAGATCTTTATCATTTTCTATAAAATTGTTCTTAAATAAATCATTTCATGTACTGCAAGGGGTGCGAGAGCAAATAAAATTATTTTAGGGTAGCGGGGCACCAAAAAGGTTGAGAACCACTGGTCTACAGTATAAGCTTATAGTTAGTTTTAACATCCGATTATTACGTCAATATACATTTAAAAATTTTAGACTAAAGTATGATTTTATTTTATTTTCAATTCAGTTTTAACTTAGTAAGATACAATTTCTGATGAGCCTTACTATGAAAGTACTAAAATAAATTTAAGAAAAAATAAATGCGTTTTGTTTTATTTTCTAAATAAGTTATGCACCGGAAAAAAGCTGTAAAAATGTAAAAATAAAAAGACCAACTCTTAATATTTTAAAACTTTTAGCTTAAACAACATTTTTGTGAGTTATTTGTGCTAAAAGTTATTTTTAAAGACACCAAAACTTTTTATTTTAAAGAAAAAGGTAGAAAATTAATTAATTCGTTTTTACTTTAAAAGTTTAAGGAAAGTCTATTGATACTTTTGATTTTTTTAAATATAATTGGTTAACAGTTCTATACGTCGTTGTTAAAAGCTGTTTAAAATATATAAAGCTGAAATATTAATTTAGTTGGATAAACCATTGGAGTTGTTTTGTTGATTGAATATACCGGTAACTTCATGTTTTCGTTTTTTATAACTTATTATAGCGCTACTCATTACTTATTATAACTTAAAACAGCTGCTGTTTCAAAACAGGAATTTTTATTTAAGAAGTTTAAAGCATCCATTCTAATTACTAAACTATTAAAAAGTATTTACTGTATTATCAATTGTTAATTATTGTAGTAGAGTGCCAAAGCACTGGTTGCAGCCACACCAGCCAAGCCCATCGCCTTAACAAGCCAAGCCCATCGCGCATTTTCTTCCGCAAACTTTGCTTCTCTTTCCTTCATTCTTTTGTCCATCCACGCGCGGAACTTGCGAATGTCCATGCCTCTGCCCGGAGCCTCCGGCGTGCATTTTATCGACCAGTCGTTACAGGATCCCTGAATGATTCCAACTACAATTTCAAGTTCATTTTAAAAAGCACCACTGGCGAGCCGGAGTCGCCATTCGCAACCATCGGGCATCTCCCATGGAGGCATCCGTAGCACATGTGTTGGTTCTCATTAAATTGAAACAGGCCATACGCATCAATGCACTTTTCGCTCATCATCCAGTTCAGATTTCCTTTGCGAGCGCGATCCGGTGCAATTTCTTCCCCGTTTTCTTTTACACCCACGCTTCCCCATCCAACGATTGTGATTCTGGTGTAAAATTCAATTTCGAGATGGGGTTCCACAAGAACTGCTGGCTTCACTTGGTCTTTTGTAAAATCGAAAGTATTTTTCCCGAGAAAGATAAGAGCAATATCACAAAAAGGAGGATATTTGTAATCTTCATGTATGATCACAGCTGACATGTCGACCACTTTTTGTTGAGTATGTTCTCCTACGGAAACAATGTCTTTATTTCCTGCTTTGATTATTATTTTGTCAGGTGAATAACTTATGTTATCAACAACTTTAATATCAAAAATATGGGCAACAGTCAATATCCAATTTTCACTGACAATAACGCCTCCTCCGTTAAACGTATATATATACCTTGAATATAGCAAATTTGTCCTAGGGGAAATAAAATCTACTTCGATGTAAGCTAGATAGTTAAACTCTTCATCTCCTGCTATTTCACCTCCGACCACTTGAGATGTTGCAGTCGAAGCAAGTACGCACAAGATAAATAAAATTAATAAGTTTTTAGACCTCATTTTCATAACTTTACACAAAACATTGAACTGCATGTAATTTCTGTAACTATTCCATGTAAAAAATTTTCTAAAAGTTTTTCTTAATTGTGACGTAGTGCATTTAAAAACTTATCCTGGTAAATTTTTGATAAAGCATAGATATTAATGGCGTTATGTTTTAATCTGTTCCACAGTGGTTGAAATTTTTATTTAAACGTTTAAACTTTTCAGGTTATCTTTTTCACTGTGGATGCTTGCCAGAAAGAGTGGTTTCGTGGCACAAATTTATAAAATTTAAATAATGTTTTTATTTTTGTAATATTTGAATGAAACCTGAACATTATCTATAATTGGTAGGTTAGGTAGTAGGTTAAGACAATAGGTACTTTATAATAGGGTCGTAGTAGGTGAGAGTAATTTTAATATGCGTCGATGATATTGTATTCTTAATTAAAATTATTATGAAAAAAAGCAAAACAAAACTCAAAAGTATACGCAATAACTGTGTTTAGAATAATTTATATTGTTTCGTAAAACAGTGATTGGTTATAGTAACAAAAAAAGAATTATTCAAACCTAAACTACCTTTAAAATGTTTGTTTAAGCATACAGTTTTCATTTGATAAACTGTACAACTAAACTAATTTAAAGCAATAAAAAGACTAATATTCAGTGTTTATTTTCGATGTCAAATTGTTTATTGTACCTGCCTCAATCGAAATTGCTCATTAGGGTGCATCTTGTACCCCGAAGCATTTAAGTTTAGTACTGCTTTTTTTGGTTTGATATATCATGTTAAATACAAGCACAAAAAAATTAACTTCCTAGCTATTATAAAAATTGACCTAACAACATTTTATATTTTCATATTAATCGGTATTTTTTTAAGTGAAACGAATAGGGATGATTTTTTTCTCAGAAGTTAATTTTGTTTAGTATATATATTTTTTCAAGTTATAAGTTGCTTTCAAAAGCTTTTCATAATAATCTATTTTTAAAGATATACACAATCAAAGTTTGGAAATTCAATTGGTTTTTTAGGTAAAAAACAAATAAAGGAGCATTATTTTTGCCCATACCATGGCTTCCAATTTTTTTTTGTATAGCCCCTTTATATAAAATAAATTTGCCCTTCAATTATAATTCTCAAAATAAATACTATTAAATACGCTTGGGACCTTTTTTTGCTCTTCATTATCAACTCCAAAATATCTAGTGTAAGTTTAAATTTTTAGCTAGTCACGCCCCCCTCTCTTTTCTTTACAGCTAATAGACCCTTTAATTTCTGAAATTGCCCACTTTGGAAAGGTTAACTAAGGTACTTTGATTTGAAATGTTAAATTGTGCCCAAACTGTAGAATAGTAAAAGAAAAGAAATAAAAAACTTGTTACTGCTTTCAAAGCTTTCAGTTTTTGCTGTCTTTAGCTTTATATATATATTTATTTTTAAAGAATTAGTGCACAGTGAATGAACAATGTATAGTTTTTAGAATGATCACTTAAAAAAAGTATACACAAGTTATACACATACTTATCGAACATGTTTAATTTTATCTAAAATAAAGAAAACTTTAACTTATGAAAGACTAAAACTACACTCATAATTACGATTACTGCGAAATGCTAAATAAAATAAATTAGTTTAACTCATCTACAACCATGTAAAGTTGTGTCAATACGAGTTTTGTAAATGATGAAAGCAGTGCTAGTATTTTTTTATAATGTTTAATTTTTTACTTTTTTTTTAGAATAATTTTTAAAGGTTTTTCACTGTGCAATAATTTCTAACAAATATTTTTTTAAAAGCTACTTACCTAATCTTACCTATTTAGGACATAAAAAATTGAAATAAAATCGTTTTATAATGGGGACAGAACTAGCCAGTTGTTTGTGTGCAAACTAGTTGTAACAACCTTTAATCCTTCTGCGTAACTGACTATACTTACTTGTGTAAATCTAAGGTGATTTTTATCAATAGTGAAAATTTTTTATAAACTAAGGATCGGCAAACTGCGACCCTCAAAGGCAAAATCTGCGGTCAGCAAGGTACTTGTTAGAAAAACAAACTTTTCAAAAACTATAATAAGAAAATTTTGTAGTAAAATCTCACAACTATGCTATAAATTTTATAATTACTAATCAGTATTGAGATTTTTGTACTAATTTCATAAAAATTTTTGTTTATAACCGTAGTTTTCCATAGAATACTAAATCTTTTTAGGAATAATTGCAGCCCTTGGAAGTTTAGCACATAGTTAGAAAAATTAAATGCTATTTATTTGTTCAAAACAAGAAGTTTTTAAAACTAATAATTACTAGCGTGCGATCATCGCTACCAAGGCGTGTTTGATAAAAACTACAACTTGTGCTACGGATGCCTCACAGGAAAGGGTGACGGATGGCTTCGGAAGGCGACTCCGGCTCTCCAGCAGTTGTTTATAAAGACGGAAAAGAAGTCGTTGTTGGGATCCATCAGCGGTCCTGTAACGACCGGATTGTGAAATGCACGGGCATGGACATTTGTAAGTTCCACGCGTGGATGGACAAAGAAATGAAGGAAAGAGAAGCAACGTTTACGGAAAAAAATGTTTGTAAAAAGGCGATGGCCTTGGCTGGTGTGGCTGCAACGGGTGCTTTTGCATTCTACTACAATTATTAACAGTTGAAAATACAGTATACTCTTTTAATAGAATAGCATTTAGAAATCATTATTTCGAAGTTGCTTAATTAAAATACTATTTTGAAACAGCAGCTGATTAAAGTTGTGATAAGTAGTGATGTATCGGACTCACTATCCGGGTCCGGATTTGGCCGGATCTTGATATGAAAAAAAAATCAGGACCCGGTTCCGGCCGGATTCTAATTTGAAAAAAAGTCCGGATCCGGATCTGGCCGGATCTCTGTTAAGATTCTATTATACTATGGTGTAATTTTCAATTTTTTGTTAATGATTTGAATTTCTTTGTAACAGCTAACACTGTTGTTTTCTTCCTTTTCTCTCAAAGTTAAAAACGCTTAAATTCAGTAAAGCGCTAGTTTTTTGGCCAGCTAGTTTTTTAGTTTGTAATAATAACATATCGTGCTTACAAGGTTGTGTTCGCCTCGTACTTCTTGTACGAAGGCGACTGTTATTTGTATTAACTCTTGAATTGAAGTAGTTATTTGAATAGTTTGCTTTATGTTTTTCGCAGTTTATATTCATCGAAATTCAGATTTTATTTCTTGAGCTCGATTTCTTTATATACAGTTCCTTAAGCATTCTAACAATCTAACTATTTAATTAGGCTAAGCATTAAATTATAGTCTAAGTTTAAGTTCACATTTCAATAAGTCGACTTAGCCAAAGTCATTTATTACATTTAAATAACATCACCGATATTATTATAACGCCAAGAGTCAGATAATAACCAGTTTCGCGTAAATATAAGTAAATAAATAACTAATCATCGGTCGATCGTTAAATGGTGAACCCTAGTTGTTAAACACGCATTCCGTAACTTCTTCTTTTTATTTTCTACGTTTCGTAGTGGTGACCCAAAATTAGTTTGGAATAAACACTATACCTACATTCAGCAAACAGTAGTATCAATTTAATAAACACTATACCTACTTTCAGCAAACAGTAGTATCACTTCAATAAACACTATACCTACTTTCAGCAACTGTAGTATCAGTTCAATAAACACTATACTTACTTCCAGTAAACAGTAGTATCAGTTCAATAAACACTACACCTACTTTCAGCAAACAGTAGTATCAGTTCAATAAACACTATACCTACTTTCAGCAAACAGTAGTATCAGTTCAATAAACACTATACCTACTTTCAGCAACTGTAGTATCAGTTCAATAAACACTATACCTACTTCCAGTAAACAGTAGTATCAGTTCAATAAACACTATACCTACTTTCAGTAAACAGTATTATATTATATTATTAACAAAATCTACTAGTATCATGGATATACTTTATTTTAGGCCTAATAGCTGCCAACTTTATAGGGATTGGGAGAAATTAAAAAAAGTCAAATAAAAACATTAATAGCAGAATTTCCCTCGTCTGATCCACCCGAACCAGTACCCTACAGATATTCAAACGTTAAGTACAATCACAATCAGACTAACTACTTAGATTTGTATTGCTTAATGTCATGCCTAGATAAAGACCTTTACGAGCCTTTAAGCACCTTAACATTATAAATAATGTTTTGAAATATCTCCCTTTATTAGGTTTAGTCAATAAAATATATAATGTTGAGACGATAATTAACATATTCAAAAAATTTTATAGGTACAACCGTATCGGCGAACTTGACAACAGTGAAAGAATAAAATTTATCTTAACACCAATGTTTTACCTCCTGATGAGATGTTTGTTTTTTTATCAAATCAAACACAACTAAACATAGAAATCTTGCTAACTTAAAGCTATTTTTACTAACTCATATAAGAGAAATCGTGAGAATCTTAATCAAGAATTCCGCGAATTACAAGCCGAATACGCCGAACTCAAACGCAAAGCAATTGCTAGCCAATCTATGCAAGAATTACGCTAGTAAGAAGCCGAATAAGCCGAACTTAATCACAAAAAAGCTGCTATAGAATCAAAACACAATCGCGTTGCCGCCATACCGAACTATGACGTCACAAGTACAGCGTCACATAATGCAACAAAAATACCTGATAAGAACCAACGTTCTAAGCAACCACGGCAAGCATCACCAGGGCCAGAGTCTACGACTAGCACCAAAGATCCGAGCCATCTTAGTCAGCACCACATCGGGCAGTCCCAACTGTCAGCGCCACCGAAGCCAGCACCTATGCTACCAGCGCCATCTCAGCTAGCACCAAAATGGGCAGTCCAAACGGACAGCACAACCGCAGCTAGCACCAGAAGAATTAGAGCCAACGGCCGGTTTAGAAATGCCTTCCGTCAAACCGGAAAACGCACGGAAATTATCCTCGTCTACGACCGGAAGCACAGCAGCGACTAAAAACACTTCTTCCAGCATTACGTCGACCGACA